>NC_089201.1:28558045-28828045 GCF_963930695.1 Labrus bergylta | reverse complement strand
CTCTCTCTCTCAGTGCGACTCCTCCGAGGGATCAGGAGTAGACTAAAGTCAAACTTCCAGCAGCTGAAGATTTGTGCGCAACATTTGAATGATCCAAGTCGTAAAGGTAGGTCATACACAACATAGTCACTATCTGTTAGGGAAAAATGTGTTAGTGCAGTGTTAGATTCCAGTGTTAGGCGACAGAGTGCAGTGAAAATTGTCAGTCCAGGATCGTTCAAGCGCGCGTCAGGTACCCTACTGTGGGGGGACAATTTGCTTTGAACTTTGCGCAGGATTTTTTGAACACAGAGTCGTTCTGCATGCATGTGGTTCTTGTGAGTATCCTCCTACTGATCGCGGGTTGTGTGGGAAAAAGATGGTTGCTAATCTCTGCAGCAGATCTATGTTAAGGATACAGAAGGTGAAACAGAGAGTATCTGCAGTTGCGTATTATACGCTGCGTGGAGAAGTTATTTGGGCTTAGACAGCAGAGCCTGACAAAGATGCGAGGATAGTGCGTCTCTGGAAACGGGCATACAGGTGGATCTGATAACCGTCTTTGCTCACTGTTCATCAGTGGGGATGACTTTCCCACTCACACCTAACACCTAGCGCCAGGGAGAGGCGCGTGGACCTCTTGGAAAAGGTACAGCATGAGCAGGATGTCTTTAAGGACATTAAATGCTACGCACAAGAGATTTTAGACGTAGAGTGTTTGTGATGCAGTCGCACTTTCACATCCATTCTAAGCTGACTCTCGAGGTTTGAGGGGTGGTGGACCGTGGACTTAGTTTATGTTCTAAGCATATCACTGCAAACAGATACTTCTTGTGTTAACACTCCAACTCCGGATTACATGTTTGGTTTTGGGGCCTTTTGGCTGGATTTCTTCAGAGCAGGTGCGGCTTTTCATTCGTCAACAGTAAGCTTAGCTTGGACTTTCTTTTTGTGAACAGTGTTCATTTTTTTGAAACTGTCATAAACCAAATACCAAATGGTCTTATGACACCATATGTCCTCACAGGCAGAACTAATTGTAAATAACACATCTATCTACTTAATGTGCTGACCAGCTGATGAAGAGCTATTAGTATTAGCTATTAGTTTTTGTTAAAAACACAATTCCTTTTTCTTTTTTTAACAGCAGAAAAGTTAAACAACGTTCATGTTTTTACATTTTCATTCGACTTTTCCACTTAAAAGTATCACTAAAATGTAATTTTAAAGGAGTTTACATGGTGCTTTTTTCATCTGTGATGTCTAAACCCATATTAGAATTGCAATGCCAACATCAGAGGGTGTCTTTTTATACTCTAAGAGTAATGACAATTTTAAATCAACTCTTTTACTTATGAGTTATCTTAGAGAGGAGGGATAGAAAAAAGCATTTATTCAGAGCCTTAACTCCTGCTTCATAATCATAATGCATGTTTTGTGGGCAACTAAGGAATTCAAAACAGAGAAAATGCAGGATTTCCACTTATTTTTTCATAGATTTTTAATGTAAATGTTGCATTTTGATACGTCTACTGCACACTTGAACCTTTATACAAAGTTCTTGTAGTGCACATTTCTAGATATTTCTGTTTAATACATTTTTTAGTGTTGCAATCTATCATTCATTAGTCTCATGATGCAAATGCAAATAGTCTGTGTTTATATTTCAGATTTCATGTGTTTTTGTGACAGAATGTTTCTAATGTTTAATCTTTAATTTTGCAGTATGTATACCTATGTGTGTCTGTTTGTGTGTTTTGTGAATTTTCTGTTAAAACGCAGTGTGGGACTGAGCGCAAAGTTTAAGTGGGCACTTTTTTGGTGCTTTGTTAAACCTTTAAGAAATGCTTACACACCACTAGATGGATGTATTTTCAGTTTTGCATGTGTGTGAGGTAAACGTGCATTCAGTGCTACTCAGGGGGCCAATGTCTGTCAGCAAATTGATCCAGCCTTGAGTTTCTGCATTTTTTTGTGGCAGTAAATATGCTTACATGAGTGGTGTGCATCATTTGTGTCTGGTGTGTATTCAAACGGCCTTGTAGCCTCCACACAGAAACACTCACCGGACTGCATGCAGCACAGAGGCTCATCACAGCACACAGTGCATAGAAAAGGAAGCACCTGCAACTGTAAAGGTCCTCTCTCTTTTTTTGATTGGTAATGTGTAGGTGTTCGGCTGTGCTGTGACAGAGATGTTGAAAGCTCAAGCAGTGCTCACAGTAATTTATCATGGGTTGATGTTTTCTTTAGAGTTTCTTGTGATATATTTGATCTGTTTATCATTGTGTTTGATAAATCAGATAACTTTGGAGTAAGGTTCTCTAAAAAGAGTCACGCAATATTGACCGCAGCGACATCACAATTTAAACCCATGCTTGTCTTTAAAGGGAAAATTCATTAACACAAAACTGACAAAAATGTTTACAGTGTCAAATAATCAGTCGCCATAAGCATGACATTCAGTCAGAATTTGCTTCAGTGGCTGAGGAAAATACGCATTAAAATCACACCTGCATCCTGATCCATGTCTTTGACTCTCATCCAGATCTTTTTTGAGGCTCTCTAATGTATATACAAACACAACTGTACAGCATAGATCTGAATCAGCTAGAGTCTTGGTTGCTGCAGTATACATACTGCACTTCGTATATGCTCTATTAAATCTGGCAAAGTAGACTGAAATATCATTGAGACAAAACTTGTAGTTCATTGTATGTCTGTAAAGACAACTTAATGACACACACCGCGAACTGTGGTTGTTTCCAGAGCTGCCTCCACTTCTGAGGAAAACAATCATCCCTCCTGAAGGGAGATTAGAACACTATGAGGTGTGTTTGAAATACGTTATACAAGTTCACTGTAAACATGCTCTATATCTTGTTAAATTATTCTTATGTACTTTCATGTACTATGATCAATAGTTATAGATTGGTAGTCCTAATTTGACGTTGGTGTAAAGTCTATACACCAACTATACCTATAGTTATAGTCAAACTATAACTATAAACTATAACTATAAAATGTTTAAAGGATTCAAGTGTAAAGTAGGACTCTATAGAGCTATCTTGTGTAAGTGCTTTAGAAAAGGACGGCTATAGAGAGACAGGAAATGTTAGGGGAAGAGAAACACATGCAGAAAAAAAGGCGTCAGGAGTCTGACAGTGAGTCTTTCCTGCGACCAGTGCGTTGACAACTATAGCCTCTACACATGATGAGCCCGCTCTATCAGCTGAGCTTATAGCCAGCCGCCCTAGAGTATGTGTCTTAAAATGTATTAAAGTGTTTTCTAACTAATTATTATTATTAATATTTCTTCTTCGTTCTTGTTTCTTGTAGCTGTTTGATATCCGTTTTAAGCGACTGAATATTGTGTAGTGCTTTACAGAAGCATCAAAAGTATCCTGAACTAGAAGGCCAACTTTCCTTAAAGAAACAGCAGCTCTTCTGTCATAATGATATCGGGATTAATGTGTTGACATCAGCCTTGTAATGTGGAGGGGCAAATTTAAAAATGATGAAATTCAATAAATAGTGGTTCTTTTGATTGCTATGCACACAGTAGTACGTGTAAATATGCTGGTAGATATATGAATATTCATGGAAACATAGTAAACAATGAGTTCATGATTAATTAATAAGAATGTATTGATTTAATTATTCATTATTTTTGACGTTAAGTATCCTTTCAGCTTTTTCAATATTTTGCAGAAGCATTTTGCTCATACTTGCAGATGTTTATGTTACCCCATTTGTAACGGGAAAAAAAGGCAAGAATACAAGATTTCTTGTTGTTCTCTTTTGATACTAGATTATGAATTAGTAAATACAGTTCTGAGCCGTGTTCCCCGTATTAAATCAATCTTATATGATAATATCGGAGCTCTCAGCATTAACTAGTTAACTGCTATTAATTAAGATATTGAATTTATAAACGCATTTAAACGCATGCTATTTACTCCCTCTCGGCACACTTGTGGATAATCCTCCAGAGTGTGTCTCTGTAGTCACAGTGATGGAAAAGAACGACACAGGTGCATCTTTGAATGTCTCTTTTCACTTGACGAGTTAAAAGTAATATAAACCTTAAGACATTAAACATGTCACTTTTTTTTACCATTCCTTTCAGCTGTTTTCATTTGGTTTTTGATACATAAGTTATTTTTTCCTAGTTCAAGTTAAATGTCATAACTTTTGATCTAACAGAAGTGCCTTACTTTATTTCAAAATAAAAGCATGGGCAACTGTAGCCTAGTGGTTAGTGCACGCACCCCATGTGCAAGTGCTGTAGTCCTCCAAGTGGACGGCCCGAGTTTAAATCCAATCTCTGGCTCCTTCCCGCATGTCATTCCCCACTCTCTGTCTCTCTCTCTCTCTCTCTCTCTCTCTCTCTCTCTCTCTCTCTCTCTCTCTCTCTCTCTCCCCAATTTCTGACTCTCCAATGTCCTATCCCAAAATGTCCTAAGCCCAAAATATGAACCTCAAAAAAAATCAAAACAGCAAGTAAAGTATTCTCAGCTTGAGACAGTACAACAACCCTGTTTTTATATGTGAAATAATTGAATTTTAAACATGCAATTAAGTATGCTATTAATAACAACTTAACTATTGAAATGTTGTGATTAATCGCAAATGAAAAAATTTAATTGTTTGGCAGCCCAAGTTCATATGCAATCCTAAGAGTGGTTTTATGAATACTAAGAGTAGGTACTTCTTTAGGTTGCTGTCCATGGTGCTGAACTCATGTCAGAGTTCCTGTGAGTCTTTGTACCAGAGCTTTTACATTTAGAACAAACAGTTTATACATTGATGTCAATTCTATTGAACGATATCCGTAGATTTGTTTATATGATTTGGTTTATATAACAGAATGATGAAGTGTCCTCTTTCAAACTCGTTTTCTTGTTTCTGGTTTAAGGAAATGAAAACATGGGATCCAATCTCGGCAGAGTCAGGAGGGGTCTAATACGCTAATGAAACAAGTAAGTTATTGGAAACGTACTTTTGTTTCCTCGTTTTTTATTGTCAGGGCCCTCAGTTAAGTCATCATTATCAGGAAGTTTTAAGGGCTCATATGCCACTATAAGATAAAGAATTTATCACTGGTTGTAAAGGTCACAGCATAGAACCCTGGTAGAATGTTTGCAGTATATCTCTCTAGCACCTCTAGAAATGTGGAACATGATAGTGGAGGAAGTTTCTTCAATACATTTGCGTGTGGGTTTCAGCAAGCAAAGAGGAAATAGGAAATAGAAATAGAAAAGAGGAAATATGTGTTCAAATGAAAAAGAAATGATGTTGCTAATATGACACATGAAGGTTGTAGCATGTCCTGAACATGCAAAAAGGGGTGAATAACTTTACTATAGCTAACGGAAGCTCACCACCCATTAGTTAACTAGACTACTCTTTCTTAGAACTAAATGAGAGCTCGCTTCCTACCAACCGGCTAGTCTACTCTTTCCTAGTGGAAGGAGCTATGTAAAATTACTCCTCTAACACCCTTTGGAGGACGGATGAGCAAGTTATAATCACAGCCCCAGGATTATCTGCCTAACATTCATTTCTAGAATAATTCGATTCAAGGATAACCCCTGGTATAGGACTCTAGATTACCCCCCAGAGAGGGAATAACTGTGAACTCCCCTCTCTAGGATGTTAGGTGTGTATGAGGTGTGTAGTAAAAGTCAGTAGAAGTGTGCCGTGGTGTGACTACTCAAGCTTACCTTCCGAGGTTCACGGGGTCCTTAAGGGAGACTCCGGTCTTTGTGGTGTAAATGATTTCAGTCAGAGAAATGATTTCAAAAAGTTTCTGCAAAAATGTATTTAAAAAACTTCAAATGATAATATAAATGCAAATACAAAACAGTAAAAGTAAAAATATAAAAATGTAAAAAGAAAAGCAAAACAGAAAGACCAAAGTCTAAACCCGAGAGTGTAGACACTTGAGGTTTTAAAAGATCTTGGTCTCAGAGACTAAGTCCCAAAATGGGGATTCAAAAGTCAGAGTGACGTGGAGTCAAAAAAAAGCCAAAAAAGAACCCCGATCAGCTTTTACAGCCTTTCTATAGCCAAACCGTCTCTTTTTTCAAGGTTCTGTAAAACCTCAACAATCCATATTTGCAGAAACGTGATACATCCACAGGTCATACCAAGTTCATGACATAGGTGATACTCAGTTCATATGTGGTTTCAGCTCGAAGACCGTGAACCAGGCAGATACGCAGAAACGCTACACGCCTACGAGCTCCTATGTGGTTTTGCTTCAATGTATGGCACACTTATCCTGACCTCACAGGTGTGTAGGCACCGCAGGTGTGTGTAGAGTTGACAGGAAATATAAAAGCAAAAAAAAAAGGAGTTATGACTATATGACATATGAATTCAATGATAAAAGAATTAAATGATAATAAAAGAAAAAGTAAATATATGAAGTAAATGATAAATGGATTAAATGAACATAAAACAAAATGATAAAAACAAATTCAACAATTGCATAACTTTTTATGATATTTCAACAAGGTGTATTCATGGAAGACATAAAAATCCCCATGAAGGCTCATTTTCAGTTCACGTGGTAAGTGTCAGGATGAAGACCTTATCGCAATGTTATCATGACCTGCAAGTAAATATGGGAAGTTGTCCAGGGTAACAGCATTTCCACAAATAGAAAATATGGAGCATTGTTTTTGTTGGCAATCCTTCACTTGCTGAAGGAATCACTGCTGCTCACTTCTCACCAGAAATGTGCCACACACGCACTAGATGTAAGCACTGCTTTGTTTGTTAACTAACAAAAATGCTTCCCAAAATACAAAGCCCAACCAAAACACACACACACACACACACACACACACACACACACACACACACACATAGGCTCAGGGGATGAGGCAGTGAAAGGGCAGTGAGATGTACAGCTGTGATGGTGTGTCTCCGAGAAAGATCAGACTCTTTAATAAATGATGAGCTTGAGGAGGAAGTAGTGTGTGTCAGAGTGTGTGTTTGTGTGTGTGTGCTTTGTTTGTGTGAGGTAGAGAGTGAAAGGTGACTTACTGGTCATGAAGGGGCTGCTGTAACCTAAAGTGTTAAAATGAAAGTTACACAGTGCAGTTTACTCGACAGCGACCGAGAAACTGTCGGTTCAATAATGGATGATCACTAGTAGAACAGATTTTTTTTTACATTGTTGAGTGTTTGAGTTCTTTATTAACAGAACGTGTTCCCGCCAAAATAACAAAAATATGTGGGTGCTTGTGTTTTATATCCTGTTTAGTGTTTTAAACGGAATAAAACTGTTAAAAAATAGTTTAACTTCAAATAAGTTATTCAGAATAATTATTTTATTATTATTCAAGATTAAGAAAAAAAACAAGGAAAACACGCATAAAAACATACAACAGCATCCAAAACACCGCGACCCCCCCCCCCCCTGAAGACAGCCATATTAATACCACTAAGTACCTAAGACTGTACAGAGGCAAGATATACTAATAATAATGATAATAAAAAGGGAATTGCAAGTGAGATACTTGTATCAGAATGGATACAAACAGGTGGGAAAACTACCTAAAATATATATAATAATAAAATACAAAGATAAAAATGAGGCAAATATGTATAACCATATAGTAAGATGCATTAAATTGCAAGTGTAAACATTATTATAATAGTTTTTTTGGAGTGGCTGCCATACTTAATAAAAATTCATTGGGTAAGAAACAGAGCTTTTCCAGCTTCAAGTGAGCCATTACATCATTGACCCGGTGGCTACACAGAGGGGGCAGGTTAGACTTCCAATTTATACAAAATGAGATGGCTGCTAGTAATGATGAAAAAGGCAGAAGTGCGTATGGACTCGGGAGAGACCGAGATCTCTTTGAGCCACACCAAATATTTCCAACCGCGGCTCCGGGTCAATGACCTTATTACACATAAATGAAAAATGCCCCTTAAAAAAAATCTGCTTCCGAAATTTCATCATCCTTGGGCAAGCCCAGAATGAGTGGGAAAGAGTCTCTCAGGGTCCCGGTTACACCATTGACAAGTTGGATAAAAATTCAGGAAAAGAGTTGGGCAAGCATTGACAGGTGAAGCCTGTGAAGTATTTTAAAGTGAAGAACATTATGTTTGACACTCAGAAGAGGCTGAGTGGCTCCCAGCAACAGCCAACTTCCTTCCCACCAAAAATCATCCTCCCCCTTTTTGTTTACAGATGGTCCGGGCAGGGTTGAGGCTACAGACAGTAAGATATTATAAATCTGTGATATAGACTTATGCTCAGAAGGGCCTCCATGAATACAATCCTCGAGCCAGCTGAGGACTTTGAGACGGGAATGCTGTGTAATTCTTTTTAAACAAAATCCCTTATCTGGAGGTACTGAGAGAAGTGAGATTGTGGAATACATAATCCTCTAACTACCTGAGCAAAAGACTTAAAAAAAAAAAAAAATGTCTTTGAATAAATCTGTCACCTTGCAGCCACCTTGCCGGGGTGCGCAAAGAATTGAGGGTGCAAACCGTGAGTTATTACATCCTAGCTATTACTGCCATAAGCAACATCACTCAACATTAAACAATCTAGTCTACATCCTAATCTCAGCTACGTCGAAGGAGTCAGCAATGTGACATACTGAATTATTTATCGATTGCAGTGTTACACATAATAATTGTTGCACAAATTAACAGGTGAAAATGCTTGTTTTTTTAAATCCTACCAATTGACATGGTCCACCGCACAAGGGATTACATGACTCATTGTTTCCAGGTTCTCATTCAAAAAGAAAAACAAACTGATCATTGTTGTTTTTCCTCATATGTTTAGGAAAAAAACTAAAACGTGCTAAACATGTAAACAGATATTTAAAGTAAAAACAAAAGATTTGATTTCTATTGAGCAAAATAATAATTTGGCAGTGCAAAGCTTTCTGTCACACTTCCAGCGATTTACCTGCTAACATTTTTAGGCAACAAAAGCCATTTTTTTATGTTTCTCCCCTATTGCATCAGGTGTAATAACTACACTGGGAATTCATTTCTAATGCAGAAAAGTTTAACCCTCTCACGCCAGCCACACATGCCAGGGAAGCTCACTGCTGTGTGGGCATCTGCCGCACACCCAGGAACGACACATGAGCTGTCAGAGTCACTGTGGAATAATCAATAAACTATAACACTCTGCAAAAAAGAAAAATGTAATTCAAGCACTACCTTTGACTTTTTCTTATTAAATGTAGACATGTGAAGTCAAGTCAAGGCAAGGCAAGTTTATTTATACAGCACATTTCAACAACAAGGCAATTCAAAGTGCTTCACACAAGACATCAAAAGCATCATGACACAGGAAAGAGAAGAAACATTAAAATATAAAATTTAAAAATCACTGAAATTATTAAATCTGAAAATATGTTCAAATGAAAATAATTGAAATGAATAAAGTAAAAATATTAAAAAGAGTTAAAAGTTACAGTGCAGAGTTAAAGTTTAAAATCTTATTAAAGCTGTTTAATGAAAGGCAGCTGTAAGCAGGTGTGTCTTCAACCTGGATTTAAAAGAGATGAGAGTTTCAGCAGACCTGCAGTTTTCTGGGAGTTTGTTCCAGATATATTGTTCCAGTGAATGTCTTATTTCTCACTTTAAGACAATCTTTAATCAATCAAGTATAACTTGTCACTTTATCAGTTTTACTTGATTGAAAATGACAAGTACTGTTTTATGATGGCTTGAAACCATCATAAAAAAAACCCAATGGTGAGACACAACAGATTCAATTAGTTCCTTGAAAAGTTCTGCAAAGCACAAATGGAGATATTGAGAAGTTTCAAACTTTTCTTATGCCTCTCAGAATCACTGAACGACATCTTATCCATCCATCCATGTTCTATGTTACCTATCTTCAAAGAGTCACAGGAGGTGTGGACACTAAGTAAGCGGCAGGCTACACACCCTGGAAGGGTCTCAGCAACAACTCGTGTATAGGATGAACTCTTCACAAAATGAATTTCATCAATTTTAATACTGCCTGATAAATATCTGTTTTATTGCTTTGATGAATGCAATACTACGCCCAATGTTACGACTCAGTGTTGTGTTGTATTTTACTATAATAATAATAATTATAATAAACTTTATTTGTACAGCACCTTTCATTCAAGTATTGCAGCTCAAAGTGCTTTACAGCAGAACAAGACATCACATTATGAAATAACATGAAATTAAATTAATTTAAAAAATGGCATTGAATATTTGAAAGTTGCATTAAAAAGGCATAAAATAGTTTAAATAGCAGTGAAACATAACCCTATAGATGCCTGTTCAAAATGCTACGGTGTACAAGTACATTTTAAGCTTACTTAAAGTAATAATAAGTCCTCCAACTATGCGGGAGAAGACATTAAAAAGTTCATCTTTTTTTTTTAATTCTCATCACCGGTGAGGTATGACACAGTTCACCTGAATCAAGAAAATACAACAACAACATTATTTCTACCTGTGTGCCTGCCCAAACCGTCTCTATTCATTGTTCTTTGTGTGGTAGCTAGCTGTTGTCAATACCCTCCATTACTCTCTACCTGTCTCTTGTAACCCTCTGTACACCTCATGTATCGACAACAGTGACAACATAACTGGCGGGGTGTGGACATGAATTAAGCAGTCTGCAGCAGCAGCGTCCATGCCATGAGAATGTTGACTGATGCTCCATGATGACTCCCGGGGTCATTACATGACGGTTAAGTTGATGGATGGAAAAAAATGCCATCAACAGAGGGATATTTCTTCTTCTGACGGGCCCTTCTGCCCTCTACAGTGATGAAATGCCGATCTGATGAATGCTTTCTCACATTTCGCAACCCTGCTCTGTTTTAGGCTGAACGGCTCTTTTTTTAATCACGCCAAGTGAGATGAGATATGGACCACCAAAACTCATGGAAACTATGAAGACAGAGGAATCTGGCTGAAACCCAATGGTGAGACACAACAGATTCAATTAGTCCTGCAATTTGCACAGCGTCTATGAGTTTTGTTTTGAAACATATTTCTTGTCAATGATTGCAGTTAATTAGGAGTCCTCATGTCACAAACCACTTCAGGAGGTCTCACTGTAAAATGAACATGCGGTGTGTAAAATAGCACGCGGAGCACTCTGTAGATTTTGTGTGGTGCTCAAAGGTTAAAAGCTTCTTTGGTGGAGAATCCCTTTGGAGTACCCACTGCACACGAGAGCACAGTTTAGTATCTGAAGTGAACCACTTCTTGTATGGGTCAATCCCATTTTCATAAAAAAAAAAGTATTTTATTATCTATTAGAGCGTATGAATTGAACACTTCAAAACTCCCAACTGAGTAACTCTTTTTTTTGAAAGATCTATTGTTGAAATCTTTTGAAAATCAGCTGTTTGTATGGTCCTGGAAATCAATTCACATGTTTCTAACATGATACTGCCTTTAACCTTTGAACCTAATCCAGGTCACAAAATGGGCTTACTGATCAATACAGGAAAAGCTTGTTTCTATCTGACTCTGTGAATGTATCATCAATAGTCATCCGAGATTAAAGTGCTTAAAAATTGATTTGATTGGTAATTAGTGATAATAGCATTTAACCCAAGGCGAGGCATCTTGTTGTTCATATTTCTTCCACTGCCTCACTTTTTTTGGCAGATGCATTTTTTTTTTTTTCATATACGGTATTTCTGTCCTATTTATGCTTCATCAGTCTTTCCTGCCTTCAACACACTTCTTAAATAATTGATGGTCACAGCCCAATGCTTCCCTTAGACTTTCATAAGGGTGGGGACACCGTGTCTTCACACAAACAAGTGATCGTTGTGTGAGGGTCAAAAATAAAGCAGCTCCACTCTTACACAAATGGAAAAAAAAACAATTACACACGTTGCCAACATTAGACGTGAAAAAATAACAAAAGATGAAAAAAAAACTCTCACACATGGACATGCAGTGTCTCCTCATACTATTAGATCTAAGTCAATGGTGCAGCTGTGGTTTCTGTGAGGTGCAGAACAGACAGATAACCAAGCACATACACATATACACACACAAAAAGAAAACACAGCGAGGACTGGATTGTAAGGCTATCTCTCCCCTCAGTGTTCTGCGGTCCATCGACCCTGCGTGGCTGCTCTCAGTTGGATACGTGTCATCCATGGCAGTCCTGCCTGTTAGGGGGAGAACGAGGGCTGAGGAGGCTGTAAGAAAAGGTGGAAATAAATGGGAGAGGAGTAAAGGAGGCGAGGATCCAGGGGGGGATGCAGTTGAGAAAAAAACGGGATAAACACATGAAGCAAAAAAAAAAAAAGGAGTGTGGTGGTGCGCACGCAACTGACTCAGCAGCTCCAGATTTGAACGGGGTCAGAGGTGAAATGGGGTTGTCCTGTCAGATGTTGCTCTGCATCATGGCGCCCAGGGAGAACGGGTCAGTAGTCAGCCTCCTCCTTTATCTGATCCTCCTCTCTCGTCTTCCTCCTCTTTGGAGAGTCAGGTTGTTTTCTCACCCTTGTTTAGTCTCCTCATGTGTGTCCCTCTTGTCTTTTTTTAAAGGTATCTATGATGATGTTGCCATGTGCCAGCTGCCATATGATCGTTTCCTTCTCTATTTAGGTAAGACATTTCATGCCTATATATTGTGAGCGTATTTGATTTGAAAATACACATCTATAGTAGGGCTGTCAAACCATTAATTTGTGGAGCCAGCCCCAAGTGGACACTCAAGGAACTGCAGTTTATTAAGCTTCTGCATTGACTTATTTTTTTGTTTTACATTCCCTAAATTCCTCTTAACTTTCAGTAAGAAAGCAAATAAGCTCAGTTCCCTAAAAGTGGTTGACCTTTTCCTCATAAGACCATGCTGTGTTTGCATCATTTAATTTTTTTTTAAAAAAACTGATAAATGCCTAATTTTGAAGAAGGTCATGTCACACTGCATTAAGTGATTTTTCACAAGGCTAGTCTGCCATAATTTTCATTTTGAAGTCTTCTATTTTGTCTGCGTTAAATATGTATTTGAAAAGCTATGAATTAAAAGGTTCTTGTGTATTAATGAATCCGACAAGAAATACTGAACATCAAGCAAACACTGCCCAGTGACAGGACAGGTAGGGTGCTGAGATTTACCATGCATTCCGGTGAAAGAGAAAGAGCTGTTCATAAATTTCCAAATAATCTTTAAAGATAATAATTCAAAAATCTGTCACTGATGTGCATTGTGTAACTTCAGCCATTTCAGTTTTTCAGTATGTTGCTTTGTATACTCCATCAACTGACATTTACTGTAAGCATCACTTTTCTGAAGAACATTTAAACTACCTCATCAATTGGATGTTAGTTGTAATATACTGAAGATATTCAATAGTCGTTTACTTGCTTTCTAATAAACTGTCTCAAACAGCGAGAAAATGTCATCGTCTTGAAAAAAACTGGGAATGTATCACAATTCAAGTGTGAGTGCTGTAATTTGGCCTCCTTGGCATTATCTTTGTTCAGATGAAAAAAGAGGCCAAAAAGAGCATATTCTTCTGTTTCACAGTGAGAGCTCTGCTTGCTCGGTAGCCTTTCAGACAGGACGCTGAGTTTGGGCACTTTCCAAGAGGTTATAATGAAGCAAACATTCGATTCCAGTGGACGCCATGAAAGCAAGGGGTGAAAATGCTGCGAGATATTATTTGGCACATTTCTTGGAAATTGACTCTATGAGCTGCCAGTTACATTAAAAACATACTGTTCATGAAAGGGTTTCGGGTAAAATTGTCGATTCAGTCTGCAGCTTCACAAATACACCATTTTATTATGCCACAACAGGCACATACACACTTGTACATCCACACACACACACAAGCAAAACAAACTCACAGCCACGATCTGAAGCCTTGTTACACTGATGTCCTCAAATTGTGTTCATGAGTTCCCCTTCGTGTTTTTTTTTTTCATCGGCCTCTGATAATGATGCAACTTCCTGGAACTCCAGCTATTTCTGTAGAACACTGGAAACAATTCAAAGACGCTCTGCTTCCCTTGTGCACAAGCATTAACACACATACTACTGACACACACACACACACATACACACACACATGACTTACAGCTTGATAGATCACCATCAAGCAGATATTAAGTATATAGTCATCACATATGTCGGTGTTTGCTCCTGTGAGATTTCTAAGAGCATCTGGCATGATGAGGTCTAACTGTGGTTTAAATAAGGTTTAAATTGCACTCCAATTCTCTATTAAATTTCCATTTATCATATTCTGATTCAATTTGTCTCCTGTTTTTCACCTGAACACGCTACCTCAGACTGTCGGGTGAAAAAGAAAGGAGCTAAGACATAGAAATAGTCTGCTTTTAGGTCAACCCCTCAGAGAAGAAGAGGTGTGTGTTTGTGCATACACATGAGTGTGTATGTCTTGAGTGTGGGTGGGTGTTTGTCTGGATTTGTGTGTTTGTCTGTATGTGTGTGTCATATTACAGAGCACAGAGGTAAAGGTATGGCAGCTGCCTGCAGGAAAATCTGAGCTGCCTGCATCTAAGAGAAGCTTTCATCCTCCTACCTGCCCACCAAAGAGGGGAGGCATACACTCAGTCTATCTCTCTGTCTTCCAAACACGCACACACACACACCTACACACACACAAACAAGGGTCTAGGCTAGAGATTCCAGCAATCAACAGATATTTCACTACAAGCCAGCTTCTTGGTCTAGGTTGATTTTCTTTGTCAAAGTGTCAACATCCAGCTTCTCTCTCATCCTTCCTGAGAACTGGAGAAGCTTCATGGGAAATATATGAGAAAACACTTACATTTATTAAGATATGTTCTACTCTGGGCTTATAGTGTCTTGGCATTAACCTTAATTTTACCAGAAAAAATATTCTCACGGAGATACAAGATCTCCTTTTTCAAGAGAGTCCTGGCCAGCATTAGCTTATCATATTAAAATATATACAGACAAAGGGGAAGAGAGACTAGAGTAAGAACAGGTTATTTATTATCTTCATGTCAGCTTAATAATGGGACCCTTGGACATGTAGTAATGGGTTTGCATAAATTTGTAGAAGATACAAGAAAAGAAAGGTCATAGTCAGTGCAGCAGGGGCTGGTATATGCTGACTTTCTTACTCAGGCTCCCTGCTATTAACGTGCTATATATCTATAGCTATATATGCAAAGTGTACAAGTCCTGCAGAACTCATTACAATCAGATTGCAGATATTCTTAATTATTTCTTGTGTTTCCAAAACCATGTTTTTGCGTTAGCCAAAAATATTTCCTAACATGCACACAAAGGGACAGCTAGGGCTGATTTTAATTCAATACGTTTTGTAATTTATAAACCAAATTGTCAGAAATATTAAATGGTGACTTATTTATTGTAGTAGTTTTGATATTGTTTGGGAACATGTATTTTTGCTTTGCTAAACATGTCCATGTAAAAATTCAACCAATTCTTGAGATATGTCAATCTGGACAACACTTACGGACCATATGAATGACGGACTACATCGTGCAATGAGACTATAGGTGACAACAATGTTTATGTCATTATACTCGCTTTTAAAGTCTGGTCGGGTCAGGAATTTTTGCAGAAGATTAAATCGATATAGAACAATTCAGAGGTGGCTTTGTTTACAACTCTACCAGATGACCAAAGTATCGAAGTGAGAAGTAAGTTAGTCAGCGGGAGGCAATGATAGGCTGACAGCAGGAGCAATAATAGGTAAAAAAAATGTAATAAAGACCAAATCGCAAAGGAAAGCTAAATGGGAAAGTGATCGAGTCAACCCTCGGTCTTTGAACAGATGAAGACACCTGTTGGAGTTGAAATGATTCAAAACTGATCCTGAATTTGACGTCTTTCTACTACACAGGTATGTCATAAATTATGTCAATTTTACATTCTAACATGTATTTTTATTTCAATATGAAACACAGTTGGTAGCTAAATCAGAACCAGCCCATGCTAGCTACATTTGATAACACAGCGTTTGTAGCATTTAGTTAGCAAAGTGAGCGCTGATTGGCTTAAAGTGACGATGTATCTGTAGACCTACATGCAGCAGACACTGTGGTTTGTCTCAACCTTGTGAGTCTGTATTACTGAAAGGCAAACTGAGTTTACGTTTAGACTGCTAGGTTAGGCTAAATTTGGTGATAACAATACATACCTGCTACAGTCAAACAGTTGTGCGCTGTGTTTTCGTAATTGCAAGTAGACATACAATGTTAGAATCTAGCAAGGATCCCATTAAGCTAGCGCCCAAGGCACAACAAGGGTCAGGAGTTATTATTTAGCATCATCAGGAGTTATTATTCTTGTTTACTAGCTATGTTAACAGGAATGTTTATTAGTATACTGAAGTACTTTGAATTTTCTCATGATTTTCTTAATGCTTAGAACGTTGATTGATCGATGACTGGATTATGTATGATATTTTTTTTTACATATTTCCATAGCGATTACCTTTCATGTTGCAGAAGTTGTTTATTTAGTAGTATAGGTTTTATTTCATGTAAGTGTCGCTCTTGAGCATATCATCAGCATATCAGTGGATTTTTAACACAATCCGCTACATGAGAACATAATCAGAACAGAAGGTAATTCTTTCAATGTGAAAAAATCCCTCTTGTCTCATTCAGGCCACCAGTGTAAGAGGTGAGCACTCTTCAAGATCAATCAATGAATCAATCAATTTTTATTTGTATAGCGTCAACTCATAACAAGTGTTATCTCAAGACACTTTACAAAAACCGGGTAAAATACCTTACTCATTGTTATATTACAAAGATATAGATAAGATTCACTATAGCCTAATCACCACAAGATGCATGCAAAAAGTAAAAACTTTATCTTAGCTTTATCGTACAAGAACTCATTAATCTTTACCAAAAACCTTGAATTGTAAACTCTGTTTTGTAACAGGAACCAGAGAAACCACACTAAGACGGCCAACATGGAGCGCCAACATGGAGTATCAACATGTGAGAAGATGCCAAAAGAATACAGCTCCAAAGTCATCAATGGAAAGCATCTATGGTCTGAGAAGAGATGAAGAAGAAAGACTCCCAAAAACAAGGCTGTTGAGGCCAGATGACCCAAGGAGGCGTGGTTGTCTCTGTGTGATACCAACACCAAGACCAAAGATACACACAAGCAAGCATCAAATGAGGACAAATACACATCCATATTATCTCTGTATCATTTACTCACTGAAATCACTGGAGAATACATTATATATTTCATAACTGATCAGCTCCGGCTGGGCTAGTGATTAACCAGTGAAGCTGAATACTACTGTACCTTCTGGGTCAACAAAGAGACATTTGATAACTCTCAACATCGTTTTCTTTGCAGAGATAACCAAACACTGTACTGTATATTATCTTCCTCTCTTAATGTATCTTCCCTTGTAAAACTTTAGAGAATGTTCAATGCATCCATTACACACTGAATGACTGATATGTCTGTATTGTGAAGAATTGTAAATCTTGTATATTGAGTTATCAACTAAAATGTTATGATACTGATTGGTTAACTGTATGTTCCATCTCATAAATCATTAACTCTAAAATCGATCTGATCAGCGTTATACATTTTAAAAAGAAAGATTGCACTGAAGAATTGTATGAATTGAAATTTGAAATTTGTTAATCATTTTTATTGATTTTATTGTGAAAACCTTCAGTAAAAATGTGAAGGAATAATCTTTACATAAGGGAAGTAAACATAATATTAACAGGTTAACATAATATTGTTTTTATCATAGTTTAATACTATGTTTCGGTACTGACAAAGAGACAAAACAGTATAAAAATACAATATAAAAGTTGATGGTTATTTTACGAGATGTGTGTACTTCAGATATGGTACAATGTATATAGGGAAATGAGTTTTGGGACTATAACTTAAAAAATTTCAAAGTGTTTCCAACCTGACTTTGAACCAGTTTGGTAGAATGGCCCATAGTGAATGACAATTCAAACCCAATGAAAAGAAAAATAAATGTACCTTCCCTTTGCTCATTATAATAATATGTATGAATTTCAAGAAATGTAAACAACTTGACTTTGTAACCACAAGTCAAAGTCAGTAAGAAATATAAAAAAGGCACTTGTTTTCTGCTTTTTTGGGGGGGGAAATGTAGCTGGCAAGGTATGAACTCAGTGGAGCTGCTTTGAGTGTCAGAAAAAGTGTCACTGATTCTCCATACAGGGCATCTGAGGATATACCTCATGGGAACTGCAGTCTTCATCCCGGAAAAAACAGTACTGATATCATCCACAAGGGTCACTAAACTAAACCCACCACCCAAAAATGAAGGTTCCTCAAAGGGCCTTCAAATCTATTCATCCCCTGAAGACACCTTTACATAATAAAGAATACCTCTAAACTATAAAGACATCACACAGCTCTTTACAGGCTGAGTACTTCTGCCTGTCACATTAACTTTTACTTGTGATATATATCAAATGCCCCTTTAACAACGACATAATATTTAATTATATTGTCTATCAAAGTAGTGCATTCTGTCTATGAGGAAAAAAGTCCAAACACACACACAGTGATAACTTTATTGGCAATAAAAGATAGGATAGTCGTTGCATCAGCTGTTGTTGGCCTCATTGTTTTCAGCGTGGTGAAATGCATTCAGTCCTCACACTGTAATCATTCAGCATGGAAGGGGGAGCAATAAATCTGATAACACACACACACACACACACACAAACAGAACCCACATACATATACTTTTGGGTATAAACTCATGGACGAGCAGAGAATTGTTGGAACAGAGATCAGATTAGAGAAGCTTTTCTGATCGGTTGAAAGAGAAGGGTGGGCTCGTGTATCAACCAGCCATCTAAGCTGGCTTATCCTGATACAACCAGGGGCAAAGACACACACACACACACACACACACACACACACACACACACACACGAGTAGAGAGTTTACTGGGTGATGTGGTGGGGGAACAGTGTGGTACAATGCAATCTCCAAACAATTCCATATCCCTTTTAGTCATGGCCAGGCTTTGGCTGTGAAGCGGAAACATCTCTGAGCCCTTGTTAACCGTGTCCCCAAGTTCTTCCATTGGTCTACTTTAACTGCCTTTACACTTTGTAGCAACTCTCACAAAAAGTATTACATCGGGGAGATCTTTACAGCTTCCTGATTTGTCCTGCGTCACGTTTGATTGACACTTACATGTCTGCTCTCTTTCTCCAAGCAGGACAGATGTCCAGATGGTGTGCCCCTCCCACTGTGGATCACTCCAGCTCACCCTGACCGTTTCATGGGCCCCACACCGACCCAAGAATCAACGACCACTGCTTGACTCGACCTCACCTGATACCGAACACCTCACCCGCATCCCCTCGCCCCCCACCTTCACCCTCCGCCCCGCACCTCCCTTTTCCCCTCTAAAGCCTCTTCTCACAATTTGACAATCCCCAGCCTTCCCCGAGCCCAACATGGTCGCCTGCGTTCCCGCTCTACTCCTGACTGTCATGATGTGTCGAGGCGTCCTGCTCTCTGTCGGAGACCCGCCACAGCAGTCCCGCAAAGAGATCCGCATCGAGGGGGATCTGGTGCTCGGAGGCCTGTTCCCCGTGCATGAGAAGGGTGCCGGGATGGAGGAGTGTGGGCGTGTGAACGAGGACAGAGGGATCCAGAGGCTGGAGGCCATGCTGTTCGCTATAGACAGAATCAATATGGACAGTGCTATCCTGCCTGGGGTCTCTCTGGGGGTCCACATACTGGACACTTGCTCTAGAGATACCTATGCATTGGAGCAGGTGGGTGAACATGGTGACTGCACATAGACTCTGCATGCTTCCTGACTGTACTTAAATACACTCGTCGGTCTAACAAATGTTCTAATCCTAAACTGTTACTGCCTGTTATCCATTTAAAACACTGTTTATAAGAGGCTGGGGTGAAATCTTGGATATGTTCATAAAAAAACCTTACCTTTCATTTTTTACATGTCAAGGTTTATTACTTTAAAACAAACGAGCTTTGCTCTTAGGAACATTATGTATCCATAATATATTATTGGTTATGAAAAGCCTTTTTTGTTAAAGGCTTTATATGTGATTTTTTTGATCCAGCAGATGTCGCCCTTGAGCACCAGCATGAAACCAAAACAACTCGCGCTACATTGTTGTGTTAGCATGCTAATGCTAGCGATCTTTATTATGCTGGTATCTTCACACTGCATGTAAATTTACCTGAAATGAGCGTGATCTAGAAACACAGTTAAGCAGTGAGTACAGTATGTTATTCTTCTTTTCTCTAGTCCCTCAATTAAACAACTTTTATACGTGAGGGGAGGAGTCAGCCGGCCGTCCTGGCAATGTAAACAAAGTGAAGATAGGACTCTGAAAACTCTGAAAACATCACAGACAGTGGGACTCGGGTGTTACACCCATTGTAGACAGTCATGACTCACAGAGTTATTTTCAGAGGATATACTTGAAGTGTGAAAAATTGCATATAAAGCCTTTAAGTCATTCTTGTATGTCACCACTGAGTAGTATAATACCTGCAGGTTTTCTGCCAATGCAAATGGAGTTGTTAAAAGTAATTAAATCCTTCAACCAAAGTGAGACTATAAGAATAACATCACTGAACAAATAGCGGTTAGAATACTTATTCTCTATGACAGCATCCTCTTCTTTGTGTTCACATTTACCTGGGGAATGCTGGGACAACTTACTCACATAGTTTGCTCTTTTGTGCCTTAGGGAGACTTAAGCTTTTGCTACATTTTCTTAAAAAAAAAGTTAATCTGCGGGGTAAGTTGTGGTGCCATTAAAAAAAAAGTGTAGTGCTTCCATTTTAAATCAACTATAAGGTCTCATTAGAAGATATTATACGAAGTTGAAGTAAATGTACCTTGAAATTACTTTTGTATCTAACTTGGATAAAGAAGCTTACCTCAAATGATAAAAGTAAATCCTTGAAGAGAAATAAAACACTGAACTCTTTGCAATGATAGGAAATGAGCCGGATATTAAAAAATATGATAGAAGTTTCTCGAGGGGACTGACATCTTATCAAAAATATATTGCATCTTTTTTCCGAGTTAATATGTGCCGTGGCATCTAGTGATCATATAAAGGGAACTCTTTTTTTAGACTTTTTTGTGTATCTGATGTTATGTTCACCTCACTGGACTGCAGGTTAATTTGCTTTTTATCCACAGGCTAGCTAAATGATAAAAACATGGTCGGTCAAAGAGTAATTCCTTTTCGAAACAGGACCCTTTAGTGAAAAAAAAAATTTAAGAGCATGTGTGTAAGCAAAGCAAAAATGTTTTCATAGTGGCTTCAAGAAGAAAGTCGTTTCATCTTAACTTTCTTTTTTTTGTGCTGCTTATTTCTCCACAGAACGTAATTTTAAAGAATTTCACAAACTGATTAAAAACAAATAGACATCATCAATCAGATGGTATCCAGTACATAACATTGCATTGTATGTGAAATGTATGTTTATGTGTTTTTCTAGGCTCTGGAGTTTGTCAGAGCCTCCCTCACCAAAGTGGACGACACCGAGTTCATCTGTCCAGACGGATCGTACGCTTTGCAGGATGATAGCCCGCTGGCCATCGCTGGAGTCATAGGCGGCTCTTTCAGCAGCGTCTCCATACAGGTAAATACACAGTATGTAGGTAAAGGATTTTGTAGAATCACATTTTTAAACATCATCAGTAGGATTACGCCTTTATGAAATGGCTTTAGGGGTAGAATTTAGTCTGCAAACTTCTGCTCTTAAAACAGGGTTAGGTATTAAAACAAAGGGAAGAGACCCGATTTCAGAACTAACAAAAGATCATTGTTTAAAGTTAAAGGCTTTATATGCAATTTTTTGATCCAGCAGATGTCGCCCTTGAGCACCAGCATGAAACCAAAACAACTTGCGCTGCATTGTTGTGTTAGCATGCTAATGCTAGCGATCTTTATTATGCTCGTATCTTCACACTGCATGTACATTTACCTGAAATGAGCGTGATCTAGAAACACAGTTAAGCAGTGAGTACAGTATGTTATTCTTCTTTTCTCTAGTCCCTCAATTAAACAACTTTTATACACGAGGGGAGGAGTCAGCCGGCCGTCCAGGCGATGTAAACAAAGTGAAGATAGGACTCTGAAAACTCTGAAAACATCACAGACAGTGGGACTCGGGTGTTACACCCATTGTAGACAGTCATGACTCACAGAGTTATTTTCAGAGGATATACTTGATTTCTATTATATTTAAGTGTGAACAATCGCATATAAAGGCTTTAAAAAAGAAAAAAGCTTACTTCTTCAAGTCTCCAAAAATCCAACCTCTAGGGAAAAACCTCAAGAAGACTTAAAAAAAATGCTTTTTGAAATCAACAAACACATCGCTCAAATCACCTGTTAGGTAATATAATAGTTGACTTGATCTCTGCTGTTTTCGGGTTTTCAAATAACCCAAAAAGTACAAACTTGGTCAGTGTAGAGTGAAAGTCTACTGTTGGTAAGGTAAGCGTATCTGCGTGCGTCAAGTGTGCGTCTCTCTGTGTGTGTGTGTGTGGATGTGTGTACTTATTTCTTGGAATCCGGTTCCATTGGTGTGTTCTTGTGTCTCTTCCCAGCTCCTGTAGCTCTTGTCATAGAGCCGGGTAATTTGCATAGTTTAGCATAAAACCTCCTTCTCCTTTACTCCTCTGTGGCTGCACAAAAAGCATCCTCCTATCAGTCCTTAAATCCCTAATCTGTGCAACGTCTTCCTGTATTCTCCTTTTCTCACACTGTCTTTCTCATTTTCATTTTCCATTTCCTTTTTTTTTCTTTCTCTTAAGTCTTCTGCTCTGTTCCTCCTCATCACTTTCTTCTTCTCCTTTTTTCTTCTGTCTTTACATGCATTCAGAGGCAACCCCTCGTGGCTATTTAGGCAGAGCTCAGTGTTTGCTGACCTCAGCCCGCTTCTTCTTCTCTTCCTTCTTCTTCCTGGGGCAGCCGCTGTTAACACATCTCTTATCTCTTGTCCTTCATCATGCATAATTATTCTTTTTTTTCTTTTTTTTTTACACTTATTCTTGTTGCCCTTTGTTGATGTTGCTTTTAACTGTCTTTACTGCGGGGCAGCACCGTCTACGAGACCTAAACTGTGATCAGCCTTTATGATCTCTATCCAGTGATTCTCCTGCTATCTCTCCACACTTCTCTCTCCTCTCTACAGCGAGTCTGTCTGTTGCTTCTAAATTAAGTGATAAATTATTTATTTTACCAGGCACAAGATAACTCCAATATTTTTTGAAGGCATTTACATAGAACGCATCATTCCTTTCCAACCACTCCTACACACGTGTTAATGTGTCGCGGTGTGTCTGCGTGCGAGTGTGTGACTTGCATTCCAAGCAGAAAAAACACACAGCACTGCACCAAGTTTTTTGCTCCTCTCCTTTCATTTTTTTTTTTTCTACTTGTCTCCCATATTCAACCCGATTCCTACAGCACATCTCCCTTCCCTCTTTTTTCTCACAGGAAGGAAGCAGAGTAAACTTTCAGTGTCTTTACAGGCAGCCCTCTTAGCTAGCTGTAGTCATTGTTCACTGGCAGGTAATGGAGCAATGCAGGTACATTTTGCAGCATGACCTTCCCTGACATTTGAGTCAACTGCCATCTGAAAACCATAAAGCCTTCAGCGAGTACTACAAGCAGCATTTTTATGTGTGCACGTGTGTGCGCCTGTGTGTGTGCGTGCGTGTGTGCATATGCATTTTGGCATATATTTCAGTGCAGGTGTTGGTGTGTGCGTCGACCAGCCTCTGTGCACACTAGTTTATGTATATGAGTATGCTTCCTAATCTTCTACATTATTAGTCTAATGAGATTCTGACATGTTGTCAAAACAGCTCATCAACTGAGGCTGTGAATGAAATAT
Organism: Labrus bergylta; assembly: GCF_963930695.1. NCBI lineage: Eukaryota > Metazoa > Chordata > Actinopteri > Labriformes > Labridae > Labrus > Labrus bergylta. The sequence goes on along the minus strand of NC_089201.1, from coordinate 28,804,137 downwards.
AGAAAAGCCGAGAGTGATGCGCTCTAAAAGGATTAAACCGAAGCTAGAACAGAATGGCAGTGTAGTTTGTATTTATTTGCATGTGTATGCATGTTTGACTGTGTTTGTTTACATGCACACATGAATGCGGATCACTCATATTTGCACTATGTCCGTGTTGGCATCTGTGACCGAAATTTTGCAATCAAGAGAACATGACCAATCAACAGTAAAAGAGGATATTATATGGACATCAGCAGAGCCATCGCTTACGCATGAGTCAGTGGTTTATTGAACTCCTGTCTGTGTGTGCACCTTTCGTGTGTACAATTTTTGTGTTTCTCCATGTGCATACACTGTGCGCCTTCACTTGCTGCACTGTCTTCAGCGATCACATATTGCGCATGAGGAAACATGGGGCAGCTGTGGCTCAGAAAGTAGCTGATTTCAAGATCAGTGGCTCAATCCCCGGCTTTCACAGTGCACCTGTCCCAAGTGTTCTTTGGCAAGACATTGAACCCCAAAGTGTTACCAGCCATCGGTATGTGAGTGCGTGTGAATGTGTAAGATAGATAGGATCACAATTTGCAAGTAAGTAAGTAAGTAAGTCATTTAGTATGTGACTGGGGCTCTACACATGTAGCCTGCAGAAAATTCACCATTTTTAAAAAGCAGTCTTCCAAATATGGTAACATGTATTCCTTTAATGAAATGCACATATAATGTTAATGTTGAAAGAGTGCATGAAAACACATTTCTGGCTTTGGTTTTAGACCACAAAATCTGCAGGAAACCTCAGATTAATTATGTTCGACCAAAGCTGGCATAGAGCGTAGCTGTTTTAAGGAAAACAAAACACATACTGGACCACAAATCACTTCACTTGTATTGCCATATGAATAATTATGTAGGAGGTCAGGGCAAAAAAGCAACTTATGATCATTGTGCATACTTCAGAAGAGACCAGTCAGGATAGTACACGAGGTGTGGTATAGGGAACACATGAAGTCACTGATTTTAAAGTCACGTGCATTGAAATGTATAGATCTGGTCAAATTTAAAACTGCAATAATCATGTTTAAAGCAAGACATAATTCACTTCCAGGCAACATTCAAAAAATGTTTTGTGACAGGGAGGGGGGTTATTATTAAGAGGTAAATTCAATTTTAAAGAACAATGTACTCTACAATTAAAAGAGTGTATTTCAGGGTGCGGGGTGGACGTGTGGAATGGGTTAGAGCTGAAACCAAGCACAAATAAATCATTAAAAGATTATTTTGACAGGTATATGGAAGAATAAAATGTGTTTTAGGGGTATCCTAATGTATTTTGTGTACATTGGTTGGATATTAGGATTGTAAATGCACTGGAAACCTGGGATACGTTTGTTTATTAGTTGTAAATAATTGTGAGCAATAATATACGGAATGAACTAATAGAAGAAAAGTGAGAAAGGGGTATGGGTATATAAGTTTGACTTCTTCCTACTCCCTTTTGTACACTGTTAGTTTTTGTTTTTATTATCTCATTTTAATTTTTGGTTTTGAAATAAAGTATTTCATTCATTCATTCCTTCTTCCTTCACATGAAGTTTAAATGCAATATTTTTTGTTGTTTTTCTGAAGCTCCATAATGCTGAAGGACAACAATGACAAAGTGTTATGTCATTTAGTGTAAATGTATAAACTACAGAGCATTATTACAGCCCTGTCGCTTGCAAAAGATCCTTTCTTGACATCTTTGCAGACCTGGACCAAATGTCACACGCTGAAACATTCTCCAATTTACTTTGATGAACTTTGGAATTTCTAGTATACCGTATTATATATCTCTTTGCATGTATTCAAAAGTTCTGAAGACAATTTTTTTTTTGATAGTAGTACACAAACAATCAAAGTGAAATCAAAGAATAGAATCTATAGAATCCATGTGAAAGACAAATGCTGTCTTCTTCTTTTTGTGATACCTCACCTCCTCAGTGTATCCTCCTCTTTCCCACTCTCAGTGTGTACTTGTATGCGTCGTCATACGCCCCATTAAACTTATTGAACAGTAATTGGCACTGTTGCTTTCACCTCTCAAAACATTTACACTGAAGAACTACAAGTAGCTTCATCTTCTTCAATCTAACTTTTTTTCAAACACCATATGATGCTAATAGCATGTACTTCACACTGATATATGAGGTAATGATTTTTTATTTTTGTTTTAAGAAAACACTATGTTATATTTAAAGTTGTCTTGAATTTTGAAAGAGTATTAATGTTTGGAATTGTTCACCTTAATAGCGTCTGATTGTATGTGTGTATCTCTCCCATCAGGTTGCCAATCTTCTCAGGCTCTTCCAGATTCCTCAAATAAGCTACGCTTCAACCAGCGCCAAACTAAGCGACAAGACCCGCTATGATTACTTTGCACGCACAGTTCCTCCTGATTTCTACCAGGCCAAAGCCATGGCAGAAATCCTCCGCTTCTTCAACTGGACGTATGTGTCCACCGTGGCATCGGAGGGGGATTACGGTGAAACTGGTATAGAAGCCTTTGAACAAGAAGCACGCATGAGGAACATCTGCATTGCTACTTCAGAGAAGGCAAGACATGATGTAGAACACATTACATGGAGTGTTTGTTTCTGCATGAATTTAAGCAAACGGTGCTCAGAGATAGATAAACTTTTATCAGTAGTGTCACCCTGATGCATGGCCTGGAGCTGCACCAGTAACAACCAACAAGGCGCTAAATTTGTGAGCGTTTAAAAGTTTTTTTTATCCAATTCTTATCTTGTCTTAAAAAACAAATATGGTTGATACTACTCTGGTGTTATCAGCGGTGGACCAGAAAATGAAACCTTATCTCCAAAAACTCATTCTGGGTACTTTCACACTCTCATTTGCTCTGGAGGTGCGTGATGTGGGGGATGCACTACTGAAGCGTTTGTTTTGTTTTTTGCCTCGTTTCTTCATGAGAATTGTGATGATGAATAATCCTAAATGTAAGCCAAGACACAAATGTAGAAGAATGGAAAGCATCTTTTGATTGACAACATGTCTTCTCTTCATTTAAGGTTGGCCGTTCTAACGCTAAGAAGTCTTATGAAGCTGTTATCCGCCAGCTCCTCCAGAAACCCAATGCACGCGTGGCTGTCCTTTTCCTGCGCAGCGACGATGCCAGAGAGCTGTTGGCAGCTGCCGCCAGACTCAACACCTCCTTCATCTGGGTGGCCAGCGACGGCTGGGGCGCACAGGAGAGCATCGTGAAGGGTAACGAGGTCACCGCCGAAGGAGCCATCACACTTGAGCTCGCAGCCAATCCCGTGCCAGAATTTAACCGGTACTTCCTCGGCCTGAACCCAGTCAAAAACCACCGTAACCCCTGGTTCAGGGAGTTCTGGGAGCAGCGGTTCCAGTGCTCATTGGGAGGCGGAGGCGGAGGAGGAGGAGATGGAGCGATGCCTCTCCCGCAGTGTGACAAAGACTTGTCAATGGACAAGAGTAACTTTGAACCCGAGTCCAAGATCATGTTCGTGGTGAACGCGGTGTACTCCATCGCCATCGCCCTCCACAACATGCAGCGGAGCGTTTGCTTCAACACCACGAAGCTGTGCGACAGCATGAAGGCCCTGGATGGACGCAGACTCTACAGGGATTACATCCTTAATGTCAGCTTCACAGGTGAGACAAGTGGAGCATGGTGAAGAGAGTGAAGAGGCCTGTAGGGGTTTGAAGGTGGATGAAAAGTGAGAAGAACTAAGAGTGGAAAAGGGAAGTCTGGAGGACTGGCGGAAGATAGCAAAGAAATACAAATGTGAGCGCTGTGCCTGGTTAGCAGTCTTCTCATGGACAACACAGGGATGTTGTCCTTCTAGCTTAGTCAAAACAAACAAGCCCAAGAACATAAAAAGTAGCGAGACAAATCCACTTAATTGCTATGCATTGTCAGAGCCATGCTTGCCATTGACACCCATTACCCGTGCGTAATTGATATGACACTACAAAGTTGCTTTGAGGAAAGAGGGCTGTAGTTAATCCGTCAGCCATATTCTTCTCTCTTGCAATAATGAGATTGTGTGTGTTATAATAGCCTCTATAGCCGGCTGCCAGTCTGTCTGTCAGTCTCTGTAGAGTTGCGAGAGACGAGACAGAGGATTGGCTTGACTGACAGATGGCGCACAAAGGAAGCGTTATAAATAAACTGCTCTGTCTTGGGGACTGACACAGGTTTAGAGGTGCTTATTTCTCCGCCAACCGTGACCAGCAGCAGACATCAAAAACAGCCAAACAAACGGCACTTACACGGCAGCTTTTGCAGCTTTGGACGCTGGGGAGAGAGAGCGGGGGGGGGGGAGTAGATGGTGGAACGAAAGAATGGCATCACCAAAGGGAGGAAGAGCTTGCTGATAAGACTGACAGGCAGACTAGAATTCAAAATAGAGAAGTTTAGGGTAAGGTAAACAGGGGTAAGGAAAGAAAAAAGAGGGAAGGAGGGAAGGAAGGAACAAGGGAGCAGTGAGGAACTGCCAGAGTGGGACAGCGTGCGTCAGCAGAAGATGAGGCTTCTCTTTGAAATTCCCCCATCTTCATTTCTGCTACAAATCAAAGGACTTGAAGCATTTCTGCCTGAGAGGAGGAGGGGGGGTGGCATGGAGGAAAGTAAGAGGGAGAATATAAGTTAGATAGAAAGAGACAGAGAGAGAGAGGAAATAGTTAAGGCGATTGCAGTCACCTCGTAACCACTCCCTTGTAGGATGCCTACAGAAAGGGTTTGGAACAGATATGCAGATTCCAACAGAGATTTTTTAGAAAGCAAGTTGGAGAGAAGAGGAGGAGTGAATCCTGCTGTGGCTTCCCTCTATCTTCTTCATCTGATCCATATTTTTCTTGCCTGCATTCTCCTCTCCCGCTGCCTCCCTTCTGTTCACTACTGATGTATGTCCATGAGGCACATCTCACAACTCTGCAGCAGGGAGAGAAAAAAAAAAAAAAAAAAAAGCAACAGCATGCACAAGGATCTTGAAGTTCTTTACAGCTCAGCTCAACAGTGACAGCATGGCGAACAGCTGTATTGGTTCAAGAAAAAAACGAACCCACACTGCTTGTATGTGTAAATCGTTCCATCTACAGTATGTTAGGAAGGAGCTGAGGTGAGTTCAGGTTGAATGTGAGGTACTGCAGCATCACCATCTCCGCAGTGCTCTCAGTCTGAACCCATAGTGGACGCAAAAACCAAACACTGTTCTGCGTGTTTCTCTTCACACATGCATGTTCATTATACAGACCTTAAAGTAGAGCAAAACTTGATCTCACTTATGCTTCCTAACACTGGCCCTTCATTTTGCATGAATAAAAACAGCAGATGGTGCGTTTAACTGTTAACATGCTATTATTAAAAAAATAAAAAATAAAAAATCAGTTTGTTTCTGACGAGGTATGTGGTGCTGGTAGCCGGTGCTGTTATAGGAGTGTGTTTTCATATGCCGCTCCCTCCATCCAGTCTCATCTCCTCGCTAGTTGCTATGGTAATGAATCCAACTCTACTGCCAATTGTTGAAGTGATCTGGAAGATCATGGGCACTGCTCCCTGCCTAACACACACACACACACACACACACACACACACACACACACACACACACACACACACACACACACACATTATGCATTATTATTATTATTGTTATTATAATCACAAAACACATACACGTAGAGATGCATGCACGTAGAGACTAATACACAAACACAGTCAGCTTCTTTACAAAGAGGCAGCTCGATATGCTTGTTTTTTTTTGTTTACCAGTATGAAATTGCAGACACCCCGAGCCCACACACTTCTCAAAGCCATCATTCAACTCCCACCCACCCACCGCCTCGATCAGCAGCAAAAAATATCAGTGTATACGCACGCACGCACACACACACACACACACACACACACACACACACTTTTCTGTTGAAATAGTGGTGATAGATGTGATATTCCCCCTTCTCTGTGCTTTTGTGTGTGTGAGTGTGTGCGTGTGTGTGTGTGTGTGTGCGTGTGTGTGTGTGTGTGTGTGTGTGTGTGTGTGTGTGTGTGATATGTCTATGTTAGCAGAGGCGGTGTGCCTTCAGGGCCATATTGAGCAGTGAGCTTACTGCAACGTTTAGATGCTAGAGAAAAACCTTCACTCTATATCTCTTCCTCATTTTTTTTTTACCTTCACACTCTTCCTCTCCCTTCCCTATTTGACACATTATGTCCCTCTCTCTCTCTCTCTCTCTCTTTCTCTTCATCTCTCTCTCTCCTTCTTTCTGTTTATCTTTCCTTCTGTCTTCATCACTACATCACTCTATATATCTCTTCGTCTCGCTTCTCCTTCTCACCCAGAAATATTCCTACTCTCTTTACTTTCCAAAACAGCACATCCCACTCAGACTTCACAAGGTTGCTCTCCTGCCTCCACTGCATCGCTTGCGTGCCCGTCTGTTCCTCCACTACTTCCCTTTGCTCATCCCTCCATCCATCCTTCACCTTCTCTCTATCGATTCCTCCGTCTTAAGGCTTTCCTCCTTCCACCAGTATCTCCTCTAACGTCACATTAGTCTCCTTCTTTTCTCTTGTACTATCTCCTCTCCTTTTCCTCTCCTGTAATCTTCTGCCTCTTTTCCCTTGTCACTTTCCTCATTTCTTTGCCCCCTTATCTTGTCACCTGGCTCATCCTCCGTCCCAGCACCCACTGCTTTTGGCCTGCTGTTTCACTCCTTTTGTCTCCTATCTCAACACCTTTCTTTCCATCAAGCTCAGTTCTCTATGGCCATACATCTCTCTCCCTTGTTCCCCCGACTTCCTCTTCTTCATGGCTATCCTCCACTCCCCTGTGGCCTGTTGGTCTGCAGTGAAGGCAGGGCCTCCATCCCCCAGAGAACAAATCCGCAGGGAGAACAAATATAGCTCATGTGATCTGTGTGTGTGTTAGTGACATGTGAGTGCACCTCTGTGTCCATTTCAGCATAAAAGGGATGTGTGTGTGTGGATTTGTGTCTCTGTAGGGCACAGATGTGTAAGGTCACCAAGGAACAAAAGTGGGTCAAAAAGGCTGAAAAGCACCCTGAGCTGTCAAATATGTATATTTTACCTGGAACAGATGTACATTTGTGCATGTAAAGACAGGCAGTGTTGACTCTGTAAAACTAAATCAGTATTAAGTCAGAGCTTCAGGTGTGTTGTTTTCTAGAAATACAATTTTCTATTCCCAAGCCAATAACTAATCAAACTGCCAGCTTTTGAAACTTTGGTAATACACTCTTACAAAAGAAAAGGTTCCTCCTCTCTCTATTAGCCTGTACACCTCTCTTTCTCTATCTCCTATTTCAGATTGCTTATACCCACTTATTCCTCCCAAGCCCCCTTTGCCTCTTCTCTTTCTCCCTGCCTTTAATACCCACAATCCCCCTTGGGCTTCGCTTTAGCCCAACATGGCTGAGAACATAATTAATTTCACAGCTTCTGAATGAAAAGCCTGTTTTCACCATGCTTCTAATTGGGCTAGAATAATAAGGTGTTTCTCAAGTTTGCAGGAATGCATGTGTCTTGCAAAAATAATTGGATTGGGTTGCTTTAAATCAGCGGTTTGTCCCAACTAACTTTATTTCTTTTTCTTTCCAGTGATTTGTATTATATATTTTCTGGCCCAAGCGGTTGTGATAGATCTGCAATCACGAGTTGGGCGGATTTGATTGACAATGAATTAGATTATGTCACATAAACAGCAGTATATATTTGCAGTTTCACCACATAAAATATTGTAGTAAATTGTGGACTGACAAGGCGTGCTCCACCGCTGGCAATACCTCAAAAGGCATGAAAAGTTAAGTCAAAGTTGTAGCACTAACGGCTAAACCTGCTGTGGGTCTCAGCTGGAGTAGTCATGTCCAGCAGGAAGCAGTGCATGGATGAGGTCACGCAGAATCATCAATCATCACTGCTTAAGGGCTTACTCAAGTCATTGTAAGTTTAAGTACAAAGCAAGAAAGCCCAGAAGCTGCTCATCAAAATGGTTGGTACAGTTCATTGGTTATCAAAGTTGGTGAAGGGCCAGCAGTCGGTGCCCCCTCTGAACATCTCATCACCTATTGGACTGATGTTCATGACGTTTCCTTTAAATCCTTGTGAAGTCCTGAGAACAAATCACCCACAAATTGGTACCAAATTCTCATACAGACATAAATACTTCCCAGACGATGAAGTGTGTCATCATTTACTCCTGACTTCTCCTCTGGCGCCCACTGTTGATGAATTGCCATGAAATTTATTTCAGATATCTATTGCCTGGGTAGGTCATACCAAATATGATTTGAAATGGACTGCTTTATTGTACACAAGTAACCAACCTACTGTTAGTGCATCAAGTTTGATCTGTTGAGGGGGACGAAAAGAGAAGAGCAGGGCAGACATGGTGCTAAGTTTACCGGTGGTAGCTCCTTCTGATGTGAAGAAACGAAGAAAACGGTCAACCAGACTCACAACTCCAGACTCACATTTCCAAGGATTTCAAGCTTAAGCTGCATGTGGATAGCAGTGTAAAGACAGCCCAACCTGTTGGCAGAATACCATTCAGTGTAATAAAACAAGTGGATGAGAAACTCAAATAACTCCAGGAGATGGATATCATTGAGAGTAAGTGGACCAACACCATTGGTGTCTGCGCTTGTTGTGGTGCATGGTAAGAAACAGCCAAGACTTTGTGTGGATGCGCAGAGCAAATGGAGCAATAGTGCGAGAACGGCACCCTATCCCCATTATGGATGAAATACTGGAGGACATGACAGAATGTTTCCAAAATTGGATCTCAAGTGGGAATATCGTCAAATAGAACAGAAGCCTAAACCCAGGCTGCTTACCACATTCGCCACACGCACACTGGGTTGTCCTGTAAGGCATCCTCATAGCTAATGACATAACCATTTCAGGGGAAACCATTCAAAAGCATAATGAAAGACTTCAATAAGTCGACTTAACGGCTGCAAGAAAGACAGCTGACAGTTAACACGAAAATGTGCCAATTTTCAGATGGCACAGCTGGAATTCATTGGTCTTGTACTGTCAAAAAATGGAAAGCAGGAAAACACGTGCTCCAACAAGTGCGGCTCAGATGAGGAGTTTTTGGGGACTTGTGAATTTCTGTGGCAGCTGCCCAGTCCACATGTAATGTTGTATTTCAGCCAGGATGCGGAGACGCATGTAATTGTGGATTTCTAGTCCAGTAGGATTAGGAGCAATATTGAGCCAAACACAAAGTGATGGAAGACACAAGGCTGTATTATGTTAAGCCTTGTGGCAGAGAGCGCCACTACTCTCAGATTAAAAGAGAAGCACTTGGCATTGTGTGGGCATCTGAGAATTTTTACGTTTTTCTCTACAGAAAGGACTTTCCAGTAGTCACATCACAAGCCTCTTGAGACTACCTCCAAAGTCCAAACAGCTAGCGAGAGAACAGAAAGGTGGGCTTTGCGGCTGCTTCCCTGGCGCGTCAAAATTGTGTATAAGCCAGAACCGCAGAATGCAGCTAACTTGCTGTCATGCCTCACAGTCAATCTGCCAGTACTGAGTGGCACAATGGAGAATCATATCTACTTTGTGGCTCAACATGCAGTGCCACATTCTTTCACACCATGAAAAAAAGAACTGTCAGCAGAGGATAGCACTCCAGGAACCTTATGGAACTACAACCAGACTGTTAAAAATAGGGCTGAGAGGTTCCTGTATAATCATTCCTTAGGATGTACAATGCCAGTTGCTAATGTTAACACACAAGGGACATTAAGTTATAGTCAAGACAACACAACGACTGAGAACGAATGTGTGTTGGCCCGGAATTGATCGGGGAGTAAACGAGTTAGTGAAGTCATGTTGTGCTTGTCAACTCAACAGCTCGACTTTTCAGGATGTCCCTACTATAAGGTCCAGGCTAAATCATAGCAGACATTTGCTGTGGACTTGTGTGGACATTTTCAATCAGGAGACCATCTACCAGTACTGACAGACTACTACTCCAGATGGGTGAGTAAAGCCATAAGTGCAGCTTATGCTGGAGGCAAGGACTGGTGCAGTGAGCTTGATATTTTCCCTATGGCTTCTTACAACTGTGCTTACTGTGTCACAAGCCAGCACACTGGCCAGGCAGCTATTCAACCGCCAGATCAGGACCAGGCTTCCTTAACACTCAGTGGACTGTCAGCTGCACCCTGCAGGACAGGATGCTGCTGTTCGCATGACTGATGCTGCAAGGAAGGAGGAAGGATGTGTGAATCTAGACAAAGTAAGGAGAGCAAAAGACAGCACAGTGAAGCACAGCGCCAAAGTCCTGCTCTGCTCCGTCAGCAAAAAAAAAAAAAAAAAACATTCAACACCATTTGAACAAGACCCTTACACTTTGGTGAATCGAAAAGGATGCTCAGTCATTCTTGAGAAAGGATGGCAAGAAGATGAAGTGTCATGTGTCACTTGTGAAGTGGAGGGTTCAGCCTCAACTAGAGACAGTTATTTCAAACTGCGTGGCTGGAGAGAGGCTGAACAACCAACCTGCTTGAACAGCAACCCGTTGAAACCCCTCAAAGGGACATTAGACCTCAGACAGCCAGGAGAGCGCCAACTCACCATGTGGACTATCACTTAGGACAGACATAACCATAATGAGGCAGAATAATCCTTGGCATGTTTCTTAACGGCAGGTTGTCCACCCCTAACTATTCAGGCAATGTTCTACTGTTCAGATAGATAGATAAATAGATGGATGGATTGGATAGATAGATAGATAGATAGATAGATAGATAGATAGATGGATAGATAGATAGATAGATAGATAGATAGATAGATAGATAGATAGATAGATAGATGGATGGATGGATGGATGGATGGATAGATAGATAGATAGATAGATAGATAGATAGATAGATGGATGGATGGATGGATGGATGGATGGATGGATGGATAGATGATAGATAGATAGATAGATAGATGGATGGATGGATGGATAGATAGATAGATAGATGGTTTAAATAGGAGAAAATTGTCCTAAAGTTGTCCATTACTAATTTCTAAGTCTATATATTTTTTTAGTCAACATACAACATGCAGCATCTTCTTGAGCGAAATGAACTTTTACCTTTTGGGCATTTTAGAAACCTGATTTTAAGCCTCCCAACCTCCGTTTGTAACTGTTTTACTTAAGTGTGTTTATTTATTGCAGTTTTGTACTCGCTTAATTATCTTCGTACATTTTAGACTTTTGTAGACTGATTTTAGCAGTCTTGTATTTGTCTGTCCCCTGTTTTTCTTTTTGATTTAATGTCTGTTTTCTAAATTATTTTTGTAATGACTCAATGTCATTGTAAATCAGGGTTGAAATCTTTCGAGTAAAAATAAAGGTTGAATAAGTCAAGATTATTTGACTGAGTTTATGTTTACGCATCCCTGCAGGGTCTTTATTTTGCTTAGTTTCCAAGTCTAACTCTGAGCACCCCCCGCTCCTTAAAAATCAGCTGAGGACAGTGTTGAGGATAGAAAGGGGCATCCATCAGTCCAGGAACTGAGCTGCCTGTCTCAGCTCTCTATAGTCACCAGAGGAGTCTTGGTGGCCTTCACTGGCTCGAACTTGCACCCTTACACACTCTCCGATAATCCGCTTTGACACGTCAGCAAGGCCGCTGCTGCAGGTTAGGGAGGAATCACCCGTCCTCTAGAGTCTATTGCTCTCTGAATGTGATTTGTAGAAGGGAAGTCAAGGACAATATAGCGCCCTTCAAACAGGTCTATAAACTAACGCCATTATCTCTTTAGTCTGCATTACATGTAATTACCACATACAGCTTGTTAGGCTTCAGTACACATCTAAGGTCCTAATAAGGTGCAGTTGTGATAATTAGGGAAGTGGCAAAGTGTTTCCATGAATGTGCATGGAGGTCTAAGAGGAGGAGGCCCAGCTATCTGGCTCGGCTTTATTAGCAGACTTTATCTGCCAACTTGCAGTCTAATGTCTTCATGACTCGTCTTTGTCTGAAGATGTTATCAGTCCTTTCTTATTGAAATCATATTAATTTAGCTGTCACCTAAACATTTAGCCCCAACATCCAAGAAGACTGACAGTTAGAATTTCCTGTGATAGAGAAAAAGAGAGGGCGAGAGGGGAAGATAGAGAGAAGAGCAAGATAGAGGGTTGTGCTGTCTCTGTGATTTATGGATTTCATAAACCCTAACCCCCCCCTACTGCCGTCTGACACCCCATTCTTCTCTGAACACTCTGAGCTTTAACAACAATAGCACAGCTTTAGCCCTTGTCAGTACTGCATGCACGCACGCACGCATGCACACACACACATCTACCATTACACATGAGCACTAACAGCAGGGTCAAAGCTTTGGTTCTGTCAGCACAGCCTCCCACAGTGTTCAGAGCAAGCAATACCTTAACCCTCACTTGAAAGTAAAACCTAATGGAACTTCCACAGCCATGTTTGTGCGCGTGTGTGTGTCTGCGTGAACATCCTTAAATACTATTTTGCTCAGCAGAATATTCCCAATCTGTATTTTTTTTCATGTTTCCACTGATGCAGAGTTTGGAGAAAGAATTTGGAATCATTTCATCACCTGCCTGATGACATCGAGATTTCAGAAAGGCAGTGCCGTAGTAATGGTACATGGAGCCTTGTTAATATTAAGGAGTGATGCTATAGCCACATCATCATTTGACAAGGAAGACAGCAGCGTATCACACTTGGCCCTGTACAGTATGTCAGCAGCACACAGTTGACTGCGCCGCTGTGAGGACAGAAGTGGCACTGTTGGAGTGACATGCAGTTTGTCTGTGTCGAAAGGACTGCGTGTCAGCACTGTCAGGTCCAACACTGCCGGCTTACCATCAAGAACTTACTTTCTCCCAGCCCATAGCTGCTTTTCTCCTTTTTTTTTTTAATGGTTTCAGCTTCCTGCCAATTTCACAATGTCTTCTGTTTCCCACATCCTCGGGGTAGATGGTAATCCTGCCATGATATCTTGTATACAAACCAATTTGGCAGTTTCTGCAGTGTAGCTCTCTCAAATAAAAGACCCAGAGGCTAATTCTATCTGTGTGTGGGTAGCTATAGTACTGCCCAGGGAACCGGTCGTATGCCTCTATGCCTATATGATTTTATGGGCATATTTTTAATGATGCATTTGGTAATAAAGTTTGTCACTTCAGAATTTAACATGGTGTTTTGTCCCGATTTAACCCCAGGGAAGGTCGGGAGCACATTGACACACACAGATATCGCCAGGCATACCAGGCATTTATAACCTCTTAGCAACTACTTCTGTGACTGGCTGGTCTTCAGTAATGAAACCACTATTGTAATGTCCTTCAGTATCTTCTTTTGTACTCCTAAGGCTAAACTGACCACAGCGTATTGTCTTTGTTCTCACTGTTGTTTCAAAGAGGGCATTATTGAGACATCAATGGGATAATTGTTTGGGGTTTTAATCTCCATTTTCCACTCTTGTTTTTTAACATTTTCTTTTTCACTCTGTGTCTCCTCCAGCACCTTTTGCTCCCCCGGGCATCGAGACACTTGTGAAGTTTGATACCCAGGGCGATGGCATAGGCCGATACAACATTTTCAGCTACCAGCGCTCCGCTGATCGTTACGGCTATGTGCCAGTGGGAGAATGGGCAGAGAGTCTGACTTTGAGCAGCGATCTGATTCACTGGCCCAGAGAAGTGGTGCCCACCTCACAGTGCAGCGACCCCTGTGAACGCAATGAGATGAAGAAAATGCAGGCAGGTAGGAGGCAATGTTCCATTTTTTTTTATTCAAGCAACACACCATGGCAAGCCTTTTTGAAAAAATTCTCAGACTGTCACACTCTGCTGTTCATAGGCGAGTACTGCTGTTGGATCTGCACAGCCTGTGAGCCTCATGAATACCTGGCTGATGAGTTCACCTGCTCGCCCTGCGCACCTGGTCAGTGGCCCACTGAAGACCTGACATCCTGCTATGACCTTCCTGAGGACTATATCATGTGGGAAGACGCCTGGGCCATTGGTCCAATTACAATCGCCTGTGTAGGGTGAGTGAGAACGGGTTGTCAACATGATGTCGGTTTCTGGCTGTGCCTAAGAGGCGTATCCGTGTGTGTTTGTGTGTTGGATTGGAGGGAAGCAACTGACTGTAGCTAAACCTCTCTACACTTGCAATGATTGTCAGATCACAGCTTAGCAACCATCACGGGTATGCCTGTCAAGTTTGGATTTTTTTAAACATGCTGAAGCAGTGTGCATGAGTCTCTAATAAGAGCAATACTCAGCAGTAACAGAGTTTGAAAGGTTGTAGTTTTCATTGCCTCTCTGAAACCAGAAGCATACTAAACTGCATAAACTGCATACTCATCTACTTAAACTATAACCTGCAATTGAAGCTTGCCCAGCTAACCTGCACACACCCTACGTCCAATGCCAATAAGCACATAATTAGCTTAGAACACTTTCTGGCTTTAAAGGCACATATTGTAAATTATATTTAATTCATAAAGCAAATTTAAAAACAACAAGTCGACCAGTCGAAGAGCTGTACAATCAAACTTAAAACAATACAGTAAGAAGCTCGTGCCTGCCATAGGGCGCTCATATGCTAGCAATCACAGCTAATGTTAAAATAGCCTTACCTTATTTTAGGTCAGTTAGGTCTCAACCCTAAAGGTTTTTCACCTGTTCTTGTTGTTCCTGTGTACAACATTAAGACTATACAGCTCCATACTGCAGTACAAGAAGAATGCTGCTTCTACGTATATCTAGATGTCTTTTTGCAATGGACTATCCAATTGTGAAGATTCTGACTGATATCTGAAACAGCCATCAAGTGTATATTCATACCACTTTTACATGACAAAATGAATCGACTGAAAACAAAAAAGTCATTTCTCAACCCACTCAGGTAGCTAACTTTAGCTAAGTATGCTGGATTGCCACAGCTGATAACTTTTGCCAGAGAGTTGTTCTTTCAGCACAACCAACAATCAAAAATTTAAATTAAATTATTTAGTTTTGGTCCGAAAATATGTCTCATTATGTAAAATTCAATATTTTATGTCTATTTATTATTTGTAAATGTTTTGTGAAAATACACTCAGTATAATGTGAGTTATCACTGAAATTCATGCCGTTATTTACCGTTATTATTGATCCTCAGCCGTTGTTAAGCTGCGCGTTTCAGTTGCGCGACAACGATTACGTCACTGTCAGCGGCCGGCGAGTGAGCGAGTAGTGAGTGAGCGAGTAGCCACTGACTTCCTTTTCAGTATAACAGCTAGCCTACCTGTCATTATGCAGCAGGTCCTGTTAGTATGATAAGCTAGGCTAGCTAAACAACAGCAGCAACCCTGAGATTGATTGGCACATGAACAGACAAATCAGTAACTTTGACTCGTGGTGCATAGTGAAGTTTTTCTGTAGGTTAAAACAGCAGTAGCCTAGGCAACGACATTGATTGACACAGACAAATCAGTGTTACAACAAGCGTAGTGTATTGTTTTTGGTTGGTTAAAACCAGAACAGGGACTGTTCAAAGCTTGGACGTGTTAGTGTTTTATAGATATTTGTGGGGACTCAGGGTCCTGACCCGATCAAGTTGGGATGTATGGTCACCCAAGCCTTGTGAGAAGGGACAGCAACTTTAACTTAAATAAATGAGGCAAAGCAGTTATCTGTGCTTTTTTCACATCAAAACATGAAGGCCTATACTGATGTAAGAAGACTCTCTGGTTATTGTGTCATAATTTCATAGAAGAAAACATACTTTTGCAAAAGGATTTAAGTACCTATCAAACACTTTTACTCCATGAAATTGTATTTCTGTTTGGCTGCATGTCTTTCATCTGTCCACAGGTTTATATGCACCGGCCTGGTTTTCTGGGTGTTTGTAAGACACAACAACACGCCGCTGGTCAAAGCCTCGGGCAGAGAGCTTTGTTACTTTCTTCTCTCGGGAGTCTTCATGTCCTACGCCATGACTTTCCTTTTCTTGGCCAAGCCCTCTCCCGCCATCTGTGCCCTTCGGCGCCTCGGCCTGGGCACGTCATTCGCTGTCTGCTACTCCGCCCTCCTCACCAAAACCAACAGAATAGCCAGGATTTTTAATGGGGTGAAAGATGGAGCGGGAGCGGTGAGGCCACGCTTCATTAGCCCTTCGTCTCAGGTGAATGATTGCAGCATCATATTATAATCCACCTGCACCCAGTCTGATGGATGGACAGATTGACACACAGAGGATCTGGATGACCTCACGTAACCCCTCTTACCCTCTTTTTTTTTTTTTCAGGTGTTTATCTGCCTAAGTCTGATTTCCGTCCAGTTGGTGATGGTGTCAGTCTGGCTGCTGCTCGAAGTTCCAGGGACACGGCGCTTCACGTTGCCAGAGCGACGACAGACCGTCATCCTCAAGTGTAACGTACGGGACTCCAGCATGCTGCTGTCACTGGGATATGACGTGCTCCTGGTCATCCTGTGTACTGTGTAAGTGTGTCAGAGATGCTTCTGTTTTTGTTTCAGTCCTTGATACAGGTCGCTGATTTAATTTATTCCCTTACATCCATTTCAAGAATATACATCAGATTGTTTCCATAGCAACAGTTAAAGTAGGTGTCAGTTGCTTTTTTCAAATTGTGACTATCTAATAAGGTGTGATTCTGCTGCTCTTTAGGTATGCCTTCAAGACCAGGAAGTGCCCGGAGAACTTTAATGAGGCCAAGTTTATTGGATTCACCATGTACACCACCTGCATAATTTGGCTGGCATTTCTCCCCATCTTCTATGTCACATCCAGTGACTACAGGGTATCTTCTTCTTTAACACACACACACACACAAAACTTGAGTCTGAAGAGCATTGCACTGACCAAAATGTCATTTTATATTACAATCTTTTACCATAACTGCTACATGTCTAATTCCACCCCAATGCCCAATTTTGGCATTCAAGTTTAACTCCTAGACGTTTAAAGCTTATTTCATTTCTTGCCAAGAGTTAGCTTCAAAGATTAATACACCTCTCGTTTCTGTGTGCTACAACAAGCAGCTACCAGGTTTATTTTAGCTTACTTACAAGAAAGAAAATCTTCCTTCCTCCCTCTCTAAAGAAAATAAAAATAAAGACCTTCTATCTCCTTTTTGTAATTTGTACAAAAACCTTCATTTACAAATGACAAATGACAAACGTTTCACTGTGGACGGCGTACAAGACTGCAATTAGTCGCTTCATATTAACTAAAAAAGGCATGTGATGATGATTTTCTTCTAGGAATTGGTTTGTTCTTAAAACAGCAACAGAGCACTAATAATGTAACTGTAACATAACAGGTGTAGTAACAACTTCAGCGCTTTCTAATCTTGCTGTCAAAAGTCCCCGGCGCTGCGGTATTGGGATGACAAGCAGACGGATTCAGTCAAACTGCTGACACACGTCCAGATTTGATAGCAAAGGGGAGTGAGTGTTCACCTGATCCATACAAACCTTGAGCATGCAGTACACACACACACACACACACACACACACACCCCTTTAGCACACACACTTCTCCAAACACACAGAGTGCACTGTATCAAAGGGCATATGAGAGGAGTGCTGATGCCAGGGCTGCTACATTTGATCAGAACAGCTCGCCCTCTCACTACCATCTCTCTCTCTCTCTCTCTCTCTCTCTCTCTCTCGCTCTCTCTCTCTCTCTCTCTCGCTCTCTGCAAATAAGTCAACGGCCTTGTAATCTGACTTTAAGATTAGACAGGTGGATGTAGCAGATCTCAAACATGCACAACCACGCACACACGCGCATAATCACATACACACAGAGGGGCCGTGAAGGATTGAGAACTAATGTGCTTCTCTGTACACTCTTATGATTTCACTTTGATTTGCTGTTAATCAATTCTGCTCCAATCTCTCAGCCTCTCAAAGTAAGACACAGAAGTGGTCTGGCAGTGAATTTGCGGAGAATGAAGTTAAAGCTACCACTGAGATGCCTGTGGTCCCTGTTAATTAAGTCTTTTATTGATCTGTCCTGTAGTTGTTATCCTTTGGACTGTTGCAAGGTAACATTGTCTGCCAACACTCAATAGGCCTCATTGACTCTCGGTACATTTACAGATTGCCATGACCGCAGGCGTTTTGATGCTCTATTTATTTATCTTCTGTTTATTGAATTACACTTTAATTTATTATTGTTTTATTCCATTAAGAACCTTTCTGACTAGTGCCTTTGAAATAAATTCATTATTACAGATTATTATCATCAAATTAGCTCTTCACAGCAATTACTTTGTACCACATTAGATGTATCCATCAATGTCGGATTACTAATTACCGTCTCCTCCTTCTTTTCTCTGCAGGTTCAGACCACCACCATGTGTATCTCAGTCAGCCTCAGTGGGTTTGTGGTTCTGGGATGTATGTTTGCTCCCAAGGTGCATATCATTATGTTCCAGCCACAGAAGAATGTGACGAGCCACAGGCTTAACCTCAACCGCTTCAGTGTCAGTGGGGCTGCTACCACGTACGCATCCCACGGTAGGTTACACGCTGTTACCTCATTTTTAAAGAGACAGGGTTTAAAGCAGTTCTCTCTTGGTCTTTTTTTTTTTCACCGCCGCTGTCAAATTACTTTTCTTCAGGATTCAGTATTCATCACATGGACTGTGTGTTCGACTGTGGCTACAGAGGGATAGAGTGTGTTGAAGTATCCAGGTGTTTGGCCTTCCTCATTCTATCTGTATTGTGTTCCTATTAAACATGCACAGAACAGTTCCAAAAAAATAATAATAATCAGTCACAAGCCAGGTCGGTCCCAAGGTTATTCAAAAGCGTTATCTTTAGCAAAAAAAAAAAAAGACAGACAGTTTCAATCCAAAGTTCCTGCACTGTGGGGAATGGCACACTGATGCTACATTTGCAATGTTTAGCAGAAAAATGAGACACCAAGAAAGAAGCAGGGCCAAAGGAAACATAACATACTTCAATAACAATGAAATATATGTATGTCATTTGTATAAATACTTATTACAAAATGCAGCTAAAATTGTACCCACAACTGAATACAAATACAGATAACTTGAAAAAAGATCATTGCAGAGTTCGGTGTAATTTCAGCCATGCTGTTGTAACTGACTTTTACGCCTGGCTCACACTGCAGGATAATCGGGCTGATTCGAGCTCTGATTCTTCCTTCCCGACAATCGCAGGGCTGTTCAGGTTATCTCGTAGTGTGAGCGGTACAAAGATCCAATCTGAACGTCCCCGATCTGCCCGGCGATCGTCGGGGACGCCCAGATTTATTTACAAACATGTTTAATATTTAGAATTTAAAATCTTGACGTTTACGTCATGAAAGGGTCCGGCAGAAGTTGTGTGTGACTACAATATAATCACGAGAGACAAGGGAGGACTGTAGTCATGGCGACCAGCGGCAGGACGCAACCCGGCGTTTTTTTTGTTTGTTTTACTTTTCTGTACAGATCATCAGTGCAGCACTTTTCTGAAACTTGTCTCCATATATCTACGATTGTATCAACTTTTCTATATCCTACAACAACTTCCACTTCCTTCTCTTTCACCAGCCGTCGTCCTTTGTTTTTTTCAAATGAAACTTTATTAACAATTGTCAACGCTTCGTCCCGATTTCACTCGTACAGTGTGAGCTCTCTGGTTGTGTCCGACAAACGGGTCGTACAGCGTGAGCACATCAATCTCAAGGTCTGGTCGGGCGTCGTAACCTATTCAGTCGTATAGTGTGAGCTGACATGCCACCCCGACTTTTACACAATCGGGGGGAAAATCCGGGAAAAATCGCAAAGTGTGAGCCAAGCTTTAAACTGGCAGGTGCATTTTGCACAACTAGCTACTATAGTTAATGTAGCTGAGGCTTTGGGGGGTTTTAAACTAATCAATACCCTTTTGGTGTTGTTCCATTTAATCCATATATCTCCTTACGTTGTTATAATCTCCATGTTTTGTTGTATCACTACATTCAATCTGTGTCATGCTGGTAAAATACGTTTTTTTTTTTCACTTCAATTGCTCTTTGCTAGTAAACAGTCTTTTCATGTTGCAACCATTCAATGATAAGGCTTTACGGTATCGTGTATGTGACACTAACCTCCATCTATGATTATTATTTAATTTTTTTTATAAAACGTTGCTTTCTAACCTGTGGCTAACATAGCAAACATGTTACATGAATAATAATCAAATGTAATGACTTTCTGGTTAATTTTCTCCACCTTTTATCCTTTTTTTCTTTCTCAAGCTTCTGTCAGCGCCCAACCCGTCCCGACCGTGTGCAACGGCAGAGAAATTGTCGACTCCACTACATCCTCCCTGTGACAACATCCAGTCCGCTCTCTGACTCTGCTCCCGTGACTGTTAGCCAATCCATGAACATTATTTCCACCCCCCCCTGCACCTATCATAATTCCCCACCTCATACAAACCCTGGATACACTCTCACACACATATACGCACACACACACACACACAAAAATACACAAACAAACAAAAAAAAAACCCTCCTTGTGGACTAGGACTGTATTGTTTAAAAAAAAAAAAATGTAGAAAGTGTGTAACTACAATTAAATTATTTTCTAGGGATGTACATACATGAAATCAACATTGTTGTAAGTAGAGAAACAAAAGAACAAAAAAAAGTTTTTAGGAAGAATTTTTGGAGCCTTTGTTTTTGATAGCTTTGTTATGATGCGGTGTAAATAGACATGTGCTTAATCATGGTAGGAGGGTGTGTGTCCCTCGATCTGGATGCACATTTGTGGCTCTGCTTGCCTCACCTGCAATATCTCACAGACTTTTTATCCTCATGCTTTTTTGTAGGTCTCATTGTAATACCCAAATTGTGTATGCCTTTCTATTGTGTATTGTACATTTGTAAATTCTACTACTGATGGTTTAAACAGCACAATGTTGACAGTATTGTAACTCTAGAATGAATGTGGACAGGAGGATCAAGCGGACAGTATGAGATGGCTGGGACAGACGTACAGAAAATCCATCAAACTCATCACCTCACAGGCAACGCTGTGCCAGAAACGCAGTCTCCCATCTCTTACAAATATTTGCTTTGCATCCTAGATCAATATAAGGAAACTTTTTTTGTGGCTGTTTTTTGCAGGAAAATGTTTTGCTTTTGATACAAATGTTAATTTTTCTATTTCTGATTATTGAATCCCTTTATCTAAGTGGCCATAGTTACAGACATGTGTTCAGAGAAGCACCAGTATGTTCACTCCCACTCTCAAACTGTTGTTCCTCTAGAGGAATTGTTGTACAGATTGCTGATGATAAGTAATTGCTGAGCTGAAAAAGATGAAGAAAAATGAAACTTATTTTGCCATAAACCTGTCAATACACAAAACTAAATGGTCATTACGAAAAAGCCCTGATGGAGGGGATTTGTCTGGCCTTTTTGAACACATGTTGAAATATTCCAACTACAAGGGGAGTGGTAGCTTCTGTTTTAGTTTCCCCTTTGGTACATCATGTGGTGATGTTCTGAATATGGCTATGTGCCTTAATATATGTTATGGTAGTGCTTGGGGGGAGGTTGTAAGAGATCACTTTTACATTACCAGCCAGGTGAATGTAAAAGGAAGCCCAGTTTAGGGTACATGTTTCAGGGCGACACTATGCCAGCTAGTTTTATTCCCTTCCAAGCCTTCTGCCATTGATTGTGTGTCTGAAGTGTTCAAACATGAATCTGAGCAAATCCTTAGGTTGAAATTACTTTCTCTTCGCCCCTTCTTTCTTCAGTTTGTGTCCCAAAAAAAAAAAAACACACTGGAAATAGTTATAGTTCAGATACACTGGTTTAACTTTACTTTTTTTTTTCACAGCCCAACAGCTCCAATAAAAGAAGGAAGGGGGGATAGAAGCTCGTAAAACTATTAAGATGAAGTCATTGACTCGCGACTTATTGAAGTGTGCGGTTTACATGTCTGTGTTAAATGTGTTGACGCGGGGAGGCACAGTGGAGCAGCTGGCTCCAGCAGTCAGTCCCAGAGAGGCTCACAAGAGGAGGCAAAGCACACAGTGTCAGCTGCTGGCAGATTCCCATCTAACAATATAGGCTGTTAGCAGTGGAAATCATATGCATAACATGATGAATCACGTTTTATCAGAACATCTAATCCCAATCTAATTTGTGGCCGGGGAAAAAAAAATCTCAGACTCTCTGCTGAGGTGAGGTGATGAGTGACAAACACAAAAATCTAATGTTGAATTAGACAGTCTATAGGTTTAATTAGTCAACTTATAAAGCACCGTGGCATACTGCAGCCTGCCATCCAATAAGTTTTAGAATATGTTATTAATATTTATCCTAAGTGGTTTTAAACTATAATATGTCTCAAATTAATTGTCACTATTATTAAGTATTTTGGGAAAACTACGTGAGCAAAATCATTTATTTGCTTTCGCAGAAGAGCACTTTAAATGTACTCTCTTCATAGAGTATAGGTACATTCATCTCTTGACTGATTAACACCTCTCCAACAGAACCCCATGATAATAACACGGAATGATATAGATCGAAAGGATTTTTTTAGAGGATGAGCCAAGACAAGCCGACCTACATAGGGGTGTGTGTGTGTGTGTGTGTGTGTGTGTTAGGTGCAGGGAGCAGGAGGAGAGAGAAACGCTGTGGCAGAGCAGAGGGGTGCTGCTGCTGCTGCTGCTGCTGCTGCTGGATTATGTAAAGCACTCCCACAGCCCAGAAGTCACAGCGCTTCTATGAAAGCTCAAAAAGCATCTCTGAGATTCGCAGTCTTTGTTAGCAGAAGGCTTAGCCATTCACTCTCTGGTCCTGCTCCTACAAGATACATCCCGCATAGCAGGTTGCTACGGACAACCGCGGGCACATCCGCTGTCGGAATGTCTGTTGTCTGCATGGTGAGAAGGGAGGGAGGGAGATGGAGGAGGGGTATGGAGGAAGAGGAATAGAAAAGAGGATAAACAGGTTGCTGGTTGAGATTCAAATTGGCACCGACTGATGAGATTTGGCTCGGCAAGGTTCTCTGGACTCTACTCCCAGCTTTTTAAATGGTCGCAAAATTAGAGCACTTAACCCCGATTCTGCTCTTGTTTAGTCCAGAGACTTGTCTTAGACAAGAGTCTCACAACCCCTTCCTCTGACCCTCGCTCTCTCTCTCTCTCTCTGTCCACCTCATCCCTGCAACCTCAACCCCCAACTCGGCTCCACTCTGTGTGTGAAACTGGTTTCTGAGTCGCTCTCAGCCAAGACCACCTAAGCCAGACAAACAGATCGGTGGACCACACTCAAGCTTAAAGGATGCTTGCTGCAGAACATGCCAACATGGGGGACCTTGAAGGAGGTTGGATTAGTGAGTGGCGAATAAAGGAGTCAAAGAAAGTATGGGAAAATAGAAATAGGACTCAAATGTCACAACAGTACACTCAGTAAAACATCTCATCTTATAACAGCCTCTGTGGCTTCCTTATTCGGCTTGACTCCTAAATATTCCTTTCAAACAGCAAACCATCTACCAAAGACATTGTTCTTCTGTTCAGCCTCTGCCAAACTGCCATGTGCTCTACAAAGGTCTGGGTTGCTGTAGCCCATTTCTGTACAGCAGAATCTGTGTCCCTCATCTTCTGTAGGCATTCAAACACGACAGGATCTCTGCGAAGAAACAAAGTCAAGCTGAACTCTGGAACTTGTCAATCAAAAAAGCAATAGTTCCATGTTTCTGATGCGTACAATAACGACGCTGTGATGACATCATAATAAATAACAACAAGCAAGCAGCTAGTGTCGTCTGCTCATCCTTCTGTCTTCTCTGAACACTATTTCAGCGGGTCTGAGTCTATAATATCTAATAGTTGATCGTCGGTGTTGATGAATTTGTCTATTCTGTCACGTTTACAGCACCCTCGCCACCACTTTCCGTGCACACAGACTCTATTCATAGAGTGTGTTGGCAATTGTTGAAAGACGGCTCTAACACTCTTGCCTAATCGGTTCCCTAAGTGATGGCACTCCAATTAAGCCATCCACTGAAGTGCTCCCTGCCTTAAGACAAGGAACTCCAGTGTGTAGAATCGTATGAACCAAAGGAATGAAATGACAATTAACAACTTAAAACGGCACACTATCAGTATGGTAGTTTTTTTGTTTGTTTTCTGTGAGAATCATAGACTGACACAGTGAGTGTTAAGAGTTTGTTTTGTTTTTCAGGAAAAAAAAGAAGAGCAGAGTTGTCGCTTCAGTTCATTGCATATTACATTTTCTCAGTGTTTGTCTTTTATTTCTAGCAATATCATACTGCTGACAGTATCTACTTTAAACATTTTTATCATCATCTTATGAGAAGGCAATGATTGCCCTCTGGTGGTAGGCTTAGGTAATTACACAAACTAATATACTTGTACTGAACTAAGATACTTGAATATGATTATTTATATGGGTGACTTGAGTGGAAATGGTTCTCAGAACCCTGTCCAGGTATTGAAATAACAATATGAAAATACCCCATTGCATGTAAAAGTTGCTAATACTGTTGAGCAACTGTGGACACTTTACTGTTGTGGAGTTCAGATTGATCTGTGGGGGCAAAAGACAACAAACAAGTGATACAATCTTTGGCTTATATAATATTTGTTATTTACGAACTATTAAAGACTTTTACCTTTTTGGACATCAGTTATCCAACTGAGCCAACTGATAAGTTTTGAACTTCTTACACCCAAAAACTAGACAAGGAGCCACTGCGCAGTGCTTTTCTTTAGTGGTCACAATGACAAAATGGGGTTTCAAATCACTGATTTAATCATTGCATTGTAGTTTTAGAGATTAACAATGTATTTGTATAAATTAATTGTTTTTACCTTCAAAACTTTAGTGAAGTAAGTATGGATTCAAGTTAAGTACAAGTACCTTGATATTGTACTTATTGTACTTGTATAAATGTAGGGAAGAAAATAAACTAAAAGATGAAAATTAGAGCTGCAAGAAGTGGTTCAGTTTCTCCTAATTGCAAAGACACATTTCTTAATGGAGGAATAGGAAGCGGAGGAGGGGTAAGCGTGGGGCTAGGCTAAAGGCTATACCCTACAAATTTGCCATCCCAAGTCTCTTTCTTGCCAATACCCGGTCCCTCATCAACAAAATGGATGAGCTCAGGCTACAGATCACCGGTGTTCCAGTAAGAGCAGAGGTGTAGAACGGTATTTATGTAAACAACAGCTGGTGCTCGGACTCCAGGCTAATGGACACATACTGCTCCCCAGAAATTGAGTAGGCTATATGTTGCTTGACTGTAGACCATTATACTTGCTCAGGGAGTTTACATCGGTTTTTATAACAGCTGTTTATGTACCACCACAAGGTAATGCCAGGCTAGCCATGGTACAATATGCCATAAACCATCATCTATCAGTTGAACCAGACAGCATTTTTATGGCTGCAGTGGACTTTAACCACACCAACTTGAAGTCAGTCCTGCCCAAATGTTTTAACCATGTAAACTTCCCTACAAGAAGAGAAAAATGCACTAGACCAGGTCCATAACAATATATCAGGCCACTATATAGCCACCCCACTCCCAAACCTTGGACTCTCAGACCACCTGTCCCTGTCCCTCACTCCGGTATAAGCCCAGAATTTGCACAAATAAACCATCTGTGAAAACAGTTCAAGTCTGAGGAAGCTACCTCAGCACTTCAAGACTGCTTTGACGTCACAGAAGGATGTGTTCGTGGAGGGGACAGACTTGGAGGGACATACATCAGCTGTCCTGTCCTACATAAACATCTGTGCAGAAAATGTGGTTGACAAAAGAACTGTCAAGGTATTCCCCAATCAGAAACCATGGCTCAACGGCGAGTTGAAGACCTTGCTTAGGGCATGAGCTAAGTGCTCATGATGGATAGGCCTGGTCTTTGTAATATAGCAATAGTTATGGTATTTTAACTGCTTTTTGTAACATAACAATAAGTATGGTCTTTTTACCTGCTCTTTTGTAATGTGAAATGGAGTATCTGGATGAATCCTGAAGGCCTGTGCAGACCAGCTAGCAGTGGTATTTACCACTATCTTTAACCTCTCTTTAGAAAAGTCTCTAGTCTCCACATACCTTAATGTGGCCATTATCGTCCCTATCCCAAAGAAAACCAAGTTGAACGTCCTGAATGACTACCGTCCTGTTGCTCTAACCTCCATCATCACAAAATGCTTTGAGAGAATAATTCTCTCCTACATTAAAGCTGCAATACCCGCAGAATTTGATCAACATCAATTTGCATACCGGACTAAACAGATCAACAGACGATGCAATTGTAACAGCACTTCACACAGCCCTTACACATTTAGACCACAAGAACACATATATAAGGATGCTGTTTGTTGATTTTAGTTCTGCTTTTAACACCATCATTCCCCACAAACTGGTTGAGAAATTGAGCAAACTGGCTTTAAGCAGTTCACTGGGCATGTGGATATTGGACTTTCTGAGTAGCAGGCCTCAGAGTGTCAGGATGGAAGATTACACCTCATCCACTCTGGTCCTGAACACAGGAATACCGCAGGGGTGTGTCCTCAGTCCCTTCCTCTACTCCCTCTTTACACATGACAGCTCTCCCTTTCATTCCACCTACTCAATCGTCAAGTTCGCTGACAACACCACCGTAGGACTGATAACTGATAACAACGAGACGGCCTACTGGGAGGATGGTTAACATCTGCTTCAGTGGTTCTCCCATAACAACCTGGACTTAAACACAACAAAAACAAAAAAACAAAAAAGTACACTGAATCTGAACACTGACTCTGCCTTCTGGATACAGGGATAGGAGGTAGAGAGGGTGGAGAGCTTCAAATTCCTGGGGATTTACATCTTAGCTGACCTCACCTGGTCCAAAAACATCTCCTTAAATAACATCTTATTTGGTTTCGACAGGTAGTAAAATGGCAGTAAAATCCCCCCACCCCTGCCCCCCCCATAGATTGGGGTCTATGACAGACTGCGGACACTAACTGCATGCCTGCCTCTCGAACAAATAACCACAGCACCAGCACTTCATTATTAAAGTACTAGACCGAATAGCTGCTCTTGCACTTTTTGCACTTTCTCTCTCAGAGCTTTCTATTTTTTTTACTGACCTTAACTATTGTTTTATGATGTGACTTGTTTGTCTTTTTATTATCATTTTACTGTCTGTCTATATGTGCTGCCACTGACAAGAGCTGCTAAACTGTTTTTCGTCATTTTTCTAGCAATGACAACAAATATATTCTATTCTATTCTATTCAAACCGTCCTCCCTATAAACTGTAAACACAAAACCCAATTTTTAAACTACATTCAGAAAACCTGGATTTTTCTGCCAAAATCAAACAATTATATTAAAACTGTTAAGCTGTGCTCAGTGGTCAGAATCAAACATTATTTTCACATCATACACACAGCGGTCAAAATAAAAACACCCCTGAGCTTCTTTTTGAGACAATATTGAGTGAGTACATAAGTAAGTAAGGTTCATTGCAGTAAATGATACAATTACTAAAACAAATTCAGTGAAATGGTCTAAAGAAATATTCAAAAAACAGAAACTTTTGCACACATGTGCATAGGAGAGAAGTCAAAAATAAAACAAATTGACTTGACACACTGTCGTCTGCACTTTCAATTCCAAGATTGACTGTATTGCTTCACAGCATTGTAGTACTCAGGACTTCATCAGGTTGAGTCACCATCAGACTCAACTTGTTGAAGATCTGAGTGCCGAAGGCCAGAGGACTTCATCCACATCTTAGGCAATGTTCTCTCTTCACCCTCTGACTCTCCAATTTTCCCCATCTTTGATATCAACTTTTAACTCACTTGTGCACTCTGAACTGGCATATACTGTTTTAATAGCAACAAGTGCAGTTTTAAGTTGTGTAAACCATATGCCACTCATATATTCGCACATGCCGCGACACATGAGTGTCATATGCTACGGCAAATGAGTTGCATTTGAGTGGCATATGCCGGTCTGGTCCACTCATGTGCCGATGCATATGTTGCACATGAGTGGCATATAACGCGGCACGAGTGGCATATGTTGGTCTGGTCAACTCATGTGCTGTGTCAGGCCGGCACATGTCGCAGCACGAGTGGCATATGCCGGATATGAGTGGCATTTAACGCGGCACATAAATGTCATATGCCGGTCTGGTCCACTCCTGTGCTGCAGCAAATGCCGCATATGAGTGGCATATGCAGTTCTGGTCCACTCATGTGCTGTGTTAGACTGGCACATGTCGCAGCACATCAGTGGCATATGCCGCAGCACATCAGTGGCATATGCCGGTCTGGTCTACTCATGAGTGGCCTTTTTGAAAATGTCAAGGGGGCGCTTATGAGCCATTTAGCCATGCCCACTTATTATATCTACATGAAAGGTGTTACTTTCCCATTGGGATGATGTGTATGAAGTTTTATGTGTATACAACTATGTTAAGCCCCTCAAATAACTACTTCCTGTTTGATGGCGAACAACACGTATGATGGCAACAGCGTTTGATGCAGGCCTTCGAGCTCGGAGAGGCAGTATGTCTAAGGTCTTTGGATGATCCACACCAATTTTGAGGGAGATATGAACAACTGTGTAGGAATGGCTCGTGCTAATTCAGAAGCAAATACTTCCTGTTGTCAAAAGGTGGCCCTGTGACTTTATAAGAAATGACCAATGTGAATGTGTTCAGGCATGGCCCGACATCTTGCATGACAAAAATATGATACTATAGACTTTACTGTCCCCTTTGGGAAATTTGTCTTGGACTCAAAGTGCTGCCAAACATTCAGTTGCTTCCACTCAAATCAATAAATAAAAACAATAGAAAAACCACATCCACACATGGCAAAAAGGCTCATACCAATGCAGATTACCCATATTAGAGATAAAGTAACAAAGGTAAGAAAAATATAAAGCATACAGGGACACCATGATGCAATATCATCAAATATGGTGATGATAGAACACTGCATGCCAGAGTTATAACTATTTAAAAAAAAAAAAAATTATAATTTCTTCCTGTTCAATGGCGAACAATGCGTCTCTGTGGGACATCATTTGACACAGGCCTTTGAGCTTGGAAATGTCATATGTCCTACGTCTTGATGGATGGTCCACACCAATATTCAGGGAGTAATAAGCAACTGTGTAGGAATGGCTAGTGCTAATTCAGAAGTAGTGACTTCCTGTTGTCAACAGGTAGCGCTGAAACAAAAAATATTAATAATCAAAATGTGGATGTATTCAGGGTGGGCCCCGTAACCACTTTCATACATAAATTTCACACGAGGCTGAATTTTGGGTAAAGTTTGGTGAGTTTTCGTGCATGTTAAAGCCCCCAAATAAGCGATTCATTGGGGCGAGGGAGAATAATAACTCCTTCAGTTTCAATAGGGTCGGTGCTCGGGCTCTAATAACACTTCAATCATGTGTCATAGTATAAGATGCCCCAGGGGACTTATGCGGGTCTTAAGCCTGACCTGGATCAGAGGCAGGATGCAGAGTTATCTGTTTCATTGCATTTCACATTTTTTCGTCAGTCTAGCAGAACACTTTTTATTGCAGTAACAAGGAATTACATTTCTTTTGATACCGTTTTGTATTGGAGCACTGACTTTCTTTGTAGTGTTTCTCATTGTACTAACAGAAGTGGAAAAATAGGTAACATTTGTGTTGCAAATACATGTAGAATGTTGTTGCCTTTCTGCAGATATGTCGGGCATTGTGCTTACCTGCCCTACCTGAACTTCTTCAAATATAGTCTACACTTTCTGCTTGGCTGTTCGGAGGTTTTCATGCAGGGTTTGGATTTTGCCCTGCAGAGTTTGGATTTTACATCTTCCTTTAGCTGGGCTAGCTGCATCTGATACTTACAGGCTTGGAAATGAAATGTTTGATGAGCAAGAAAGAATTGCAAAAAAACATCCAGGATTGTGTGTAGTTTTCTGAATATGTGATTAGAATAGACAACAGGCTCATGTGTTTTTTTGCTCAGAAATGCTAGGTGTGTAGCAATAAGGTTGTCCACCTCTTCTAAGGTAAGATGGATAAGAAAAGCCACTGCTTCCTGCAGGGAAACATGGTCTAACTCATGCTTCTCACACACATGCAGGAACAGGACCTGTGGACATGCATTAGTGGAGAGATGTCAGAGTGGGGCTGCTACACACTGCTATGCAGGTGTTGCATGCTATGCAGGGAGTAGGGTACCTCAGCAGAACTCGGAAAGTGCCCTGGGACCTCTCCAGTTAACAGAACAACTTCAGTAATTTAGTCCACATTGGGATTTGAACTGGCGACCCTCTTCCCAACCCAAGAGTCTACAGACTGAGCTACTGCCGCCCAGTAAGTATGTGATGTAATGTTAGCTGGTCATCAATCATGGGTTCTCATGCCCACTGGTATGGCATGAGTTTGGTTGTACCAAGCTGGATATTGATCTGTGGTTGCAAAGAGGGACTGGCTGGGATGACAAGGAGCTCAGGCTTTGAGAGGTTGAGTTGGAGGTAGCATTCACTCATCCATTAAGAGGTACACACAAGGCATGATGAAATTCTTGAGGAGACTGTAATGTCATCTGGTGGGAATGACAGGAAGAGCTGGGTATCGCCAGCATTGCAGTGGTATGAGAAGCCATGAGAGCGGATTATTGCACCAAATGAGTTTTATATGGAGATGAGAAGAGGACCGAGCACTAACCCTTGAGGCAGTTCTCTGGATAGATTGGTCGCGCTTCAGGCACTTCTCTCTTCCAAGACACTCTAAAAGAGCTCGCTGAGAGGTAGGACACAAGGATCTGCAGAGGGCAGATCCTGATATGCCGAGTTCAGAGAGCCCGGATAAGAGGACTGGATGGTTAACTGAGAGCTTTAGCAGCAATAGACCTGAGGACAGACCTGCAAGCTACAATTATAATTGTAATTCGCAATAAGTTTTTTACATTTTTTTAAACAACACCAAGGAGCATGTCTCTGTTGGCTGCGGCCCCATAACAGCGGTGTCCCAATGTTAAGCAACCAGAAATCGGTGCAAGGTGGGTGACAGATAGAGAGAGATACACAGAAAAATGTTGCCACTGCAGTGCTAAGTAAAACTGAAATCACAGTAGCAAACATAAATTCAGCTATCAAGCTAACTGCTATGGGGGCGTGAGCAACGTAGGCTGCATGTTGTTAAGTAACTGATGATCTCCCTGCTGTTTCCAATTTCGATATCACCGAACCAAAATTTCAAACTTTGAGTATTTGAATGTTGCATGTTTATGATTGGTCAAATCGATAAGGACAAAATAAAATTGTTTTCAGCTTCTTTTTTTTTTAATTTTTTTTTTTAAATGAAGCGAGATGATTTTGTAGGGCAGTCAGAGCACTTGGGGGGAGCATTGCCCACCCTGCTCATGACTAGAGCCGGGGCCCACTGCTCACAATGACTTCCAGGCCACCACAAACGATGCAGAAGAAAAACAGAATAAGGAAAACAGAAATCAAGGACGGATGCCTGTAGACAAATTACCCAAACTTACGCAAGAAAATGAACTGCTGAATCCCACACTACTTTTAATTCAAAATCAAAAATGGTGTGCATCTCCCAGAAGCAGAAAGGGTACTGCATGTAACCATACATATGGCTGTGATTTGATTTGTTTTGATAGAATCTGCGTTCTATTAATATCTGCTGCTAATTTATTTTGACACATTCTTCAATGGACCACAACGTGACACATGATGTCCTTTCTTGATGGATTGCAGCTCCACAGTTGTGAATCTTACATACTCGTGACGATCAAACGATCAGTGATTGCATGCCAGCACAGGAGTCAAAGTTCAAAGTATAGATACTCCTGATCGAATATTACTTTTTTTTGACGACGCATAAGTGTAGTGAAGAATACTTGGATATACATTCTGCTACATTGTGTTTATTTTGTATTAATATGTACTTTACATGTTTTTAAGTCACATGCTGCAGATTACCAGATTTGCAGCTCCAAAATAATAGTGACACGTCAAGTTAAATATGATCATGTTTTAGTTTTTTATTTTGTCAGTATTGTCATTTCCTGTTTCATTTTCTACTTAACCCTTGTCTCTGTCTTCCAGAACCTGCTTCCCCCTTCTGCTCCCCTGCCATGATGCCCTGACTGTGCTCAACTGCATGCGCCTCTTTATCTGCTGATTGTCAGTGTGTGTATGTAAACCCAGTGTGTCCTTCCCCTATATTGCCAATCAGTTGTATGTTTCCTAGTGTTGTCTGATTCCGACCTTTTTTGTCTTAGCGAGTGACTTCTTAGTGTATGATCAAAGCCTGTTTTTTTGACTGTTGCCTTTTCCCTGCTCCCTGCTCCTGTTGCCTTTTCCCTGCTCCTTATTGGAGAATAGAGTACCTGTGTACCGACCTGATCTGTTCATTAAACTCTGCATTTTTTACTTAACTCTGCTCTTTGTGTGAGCCGTGCACAATCTCACTTGTTATGATAAATAGAAACAATAATGGTGACCACCAAAAAATACCTGATGACCAGGGAAAATTTCAGGCTTTACACAATGGCCGTGTATGAAATCACACACTACTCACTTAGTGCACTATATTGTGAATACGCCATTTTG
Source organism: Labrus bergylta (assembly GCF_963930695.1). Lineage (NCBI taxonomy): Eukaryota > Metazoa > Chordata > Actinopteri > Labriformes > Labridae > Labrus > Labrus bergylta. Next base: position 28,771,476 of record NC_089201.1, on the reverse strand, counting down.
TAGTGGTACCCGCTTCTGAGTGAGCATTATCATACCCCATAGTCCACTCATTGTATCACACAATGTGTTGTGAAAAGAAGTGTACAACCGATGGACACTCTCCAATCAATATAAACCATTATGGATTGCAGGTCAAAGCTTTTTGCAAGCAGAAAGTGGCTTTTGATTGCTCTCACGAACCGCCTAAACACAACACAGACCCCCACATTCCTTTCAGTTGTCTTTGTTTATTTGTGTCGTTTATTTCTCTTAATAAATATGAAAATTTAAAATATCTATTTTTTTATAAGAAATGAAATTACTTGAAGTGCATTTAACGGAACATCTGTTAGATCTAAAAAACCAACATCTTTTTGACATCAAAATCAAACATCATGTTGGTGTCAAAACCAGATGTTCAATGGCATAAAAATATAAGATTATGTTGACTTCAAAACCAAACTTCTGGTTGACATCAACACAAATGTCAAAATTTTAAAAAAGGATCAAACTCAAAGTCAAATTGTTGATTAGACATCCATCCCCATAATAGGCTGACATCACTACACAATGTTAAGCAGATGCTAAAATACAACATCTATTTGACAGTGAAACCCAACATCTGTTTTAGCTAAAAAAAAAATAAAAAAAAATTGGAGAACATCAAACCCAATGTCTTCTTTCACATTTATCTCAACATGAGAAGGATGTCCAAACCCAGCTGGGCTGATCCCACAACCCAGCGTCAGGTTGGCATCAAATTAAAGGTATTTTTGATAACAAAAACCATTGTCCTTTCAACCTTGATGTCTAACATCAAGTCGACATATAATCCAACATTTTAAGGATGAAAGGATATGTATAAACATAGAGAATGACTCATTACAACTGTTACACATTTTCTCTATATGAAATACACAAATGAATCCGTTACTTTTATGCATTTTGATGGAAAACAAAAAATATGAATACTGTAGAAATTGAACAAGTATTACAAATTGAATAGCGGATGGGAAAAATATCATTTTGCAGACTGCGGAATACAGTCTTGTGTTGTGCTGTTGATTGCCCAGACTGCAGATACATCAGCTGACACAAGAGGGTGTGGTTGCACTGCTCATGCAGAGCAGCTTTCTGCGTGTTGCCAGATTTAGTTGAACTGGATGTTAAGCACAGAGAACACACAGGCCAATGACACAAAGCTTGTACAATGATCTCCCTAAGAATAGAATAGAAAATGTAATCAAACTCAGAATAGAGAAATGAATACAATGACCATCAATCATGTCAAATATGGAAGGTCAACCAAAATCACCTCAAGTTAATCCTCAGACGCTGTATTAACCTGTGTTGTAATCATCCTTACCTGTCAAGTAAAGGACCCTCCAGTGTTTTCCTGCCTGATTGATTTTCAAAATCATTGAAAACACGCACTCTGTTAGGGAAAGCTAAAGCTGTTGAGTGTGCTTAAAATAGCTCTTATTTACATTCATGTACGTTGAATATTATCTTCAGATAGAATTTTAATAAATAACTGAGTTTCAGGAAGTCTAAGTGCAGCATAACCTCTAATAGGTCATACAATGACATGCCTTTTACTTTGATCAAACACAATGTAATGAGGTGTAACAATAATGCTACTTGAAGTCCGTCTTTTGGCATTTCTCTTAGTTTGGCCGCAATTCAGATTGCGTATAAAAGTGTTTAATATTGGCTATACAATAACTGGTTCATTTTAATCAGCTTAGACCAAAGAACCTGCCTCTTTTAATGCACTCGAAACTGTTCGACGAGGCCAAAGTGAACCAGGTACTGAAGAAGATGACCAACATCCAGAGCATAGACAGCGTGGTTCAGCGCTCGTAAAAAACGGAGTGACATTCAAATCTGTTCGTTTTTAAGACGATAATAAAAAGTCATTCGATTAAGTAATCAGTTTAATCTTCATAAATATAACGTTGTCCCCAAACGTCACATTTATAATGAACTGCCTAGTGTCACTTAATGTTCCTGTGATCTTCTACCACACCATGGAAAGCATGGCGTGAAAAGCCATGTTAAAACTGGCAAGCATTTGGCCCCGTCTTTTTCTATTCTGCTGTTAACTATGGAAACTTGTGTATTCATTAAGACCTTGATTTTTTTGATCTCTGACACTCTGGGATAAACTTGGGAATAACTTGCACCTCCTGAGACATTTATTTCTAAAACAAACTAATCTAATCACAGTCGTTTCAGCAAAGGTCAGGCCGGATTTATATGTGAAACTGTTCACGAAGAGGAGGGAAATCAAACAATAATATCATTTGAACAAAAGTGCCATTACAACAGCTGTCTCTGTCTCTGATGTGTTTGCGCCTGTTGTTTGTGGCTGCACGTACATGTTTCTAATAAAAGATTGACTGTTTGATGACGACGTGCCAAGGTATTGGAAGGGGAGAGCATTCTGTGATGATGAGAGATCGTCAATACATCTAAAGCTCCCTCTTTAATTAGACACAGAGACTGAAAATCCATCACCATGACGACACAATAAAAAAGAAAGAAGCAAAGAACGGGGTTGGTGTGCATCTCCCAGAAGCAGAAAGGGCACTGCATGTAACCATACATATGGCTGTGATTTTTTTTTTTGTTGATAGAATCTGCGTTCTATTAATATCTGCTGCTAATTTATTTTGACACGGTCTTCAAGTCAGCGTGGACCACATCGTGACACATGATGTCCTGTTTCGATGGATTGCAGCTCCACAGTCGTGAATATAGAACGGTTAATGAGATGTGATTACCTTCAGGAGATTGGAAGGGGGGGGAAATGGCAGGTTCATCATATTTTAAGGAGGAAAAGGGGGGGGGAGAGATTGAGAACACCTTAAATTGAGTGGGTACACATTTCACATCAGATCAAGCCAACACCAGACCACCCACTAATGCTTGCAGCTCCCTACTACCATCTGTTGCCATGTGCTAAGTGTTTACCCAGGCATCCTCCTCCCTCAGACACTATGACATGAAAACCAGTTTTTTTCAGACCTGCATCATCCAAGAACCAGCCAACCACAAGGGAGACAGGCTAGTTGACAGAATCCATTGAAATGATCCTGGGGTGGGTTCAGGACACCTGCATTAGAAGCCCGGCAATTCATATTTGGATTAAGCGCAGTGCCTATTGGGACTGGTTTGTTTCCATGTGCTTGGTATGGAGCTCAGCAGTTACTATGGCTCATTGTGCAGTGAAAAAAACTTCTACCTTTAATTGCTGTGTGCTCCTACGTCAGAGTCTTACTCACAAGAGTAATCTATGACACCAAGGATAAGGCTGCAGGGCTGGAACAGATTTCAGAAATGAGAGTCCATTACACCAGGAGTGAATCTACAAAATCATTTGGGAGAGATATTAATAGAAACCCACATTACTTAACTCAACAAATATTTACCTTGTACCTTGTACAAAATCTGTACCATCCCTTTGACAAATTCATTTCTAAAGATCTCCAGCTGCTCTTTCACCCTGGGTTTTGCTTTTTTCCTACTTTATCATGTTCCAAAAGTGCTAACAAGGCCCGAGAAGTTGGCACATGAGCAGCATGCCAGGGACATCTTAGCTTTTAAAAAGGGCTTTTATTTGGAGATTTGCTGCCACACAATGGCATATTATTACCAAATGTTTCCTTTTCATTACCCTAATCAATTAACTCTCAATGGGCTTTTAAAACAAGCAGCAAAACAAGCAGTGTTTTGAAAATGTGTCACTTAAATATTTTAAACAAGACTAGGTCTTTCTGAAAAACTAAATACTTCATTACTTGGATCAAGGATAGGAGAGAGGAAGAACTAACTCTGTGTGTAACTATGTGGGAAAAGTCTTCCACATCAGCTTCACCCTGCAATTTAAAATCTAACCACACTTTAAAACCATCCATCTTCAATCCGGTTTAAAATAAATATTTGTATCGGATAGATTTAAGTTTACTATAAATATTAATGCAATATTTACCGTCATCAACATCTGGACATGAGGGTCACTTGGGTGGTGGGAGGGCTGGGATGGGAGGGAATGATGAGGGAAGGAGTTAAAGTATACTTCAGACACTATCCATTTCATTGTGCTAAATATGTGCAGATGTATTTGCAGTGTATGTTGCAAACAAATGTACATTGATGTTGCTAATTGAAAACCCAATAAAAACTGTTCAACAAAAAAAAAAAAACAATAATAATTTCTTAAATACATATAAATCTAATTTTCTCAAGTTGGAGTAAGGACAACACTTCTTTTGCTTTCTTTTGTGCATTTGGAGCATGAATTTCCACAGGCTCTACCCCCAAAGACCTAATGGGCCTATCACCCGTAATATAGTGAAAGGCAGCTGAATACGGAGGACCAGAAATTGAAAGGGCAAGACCAGAACATGTGGCCTAATGAGACTAGATTTGACATCTAGGAAAGTGAGGGTTAACTGAAGGGTATATTTGAGCTGGTCTGTCATTAGGGTAATACATTCTGTGAAACACAATGAACTGAATGAAGCCTTTTCTTCCATAAAGAGAAGAAGAATGCATGTCAGAGATGGAATCCAACCAGACATCCTCAAGAATGTTTATTTTCAGATCTGTTTCCAGACAATATTTTAGTTCTCGTTGGTGGATCGATACTTTGGATGTTGTTAAATGTCCTGGAAGTGAAGCCCCTGTCAAATGGATTCAGATTTAAAAGTTCATATCTAGAATTTATTTGTGGGGTTTATTTGGTGGGAAAAATGATTGGAAGCAAAGCTGCAAGCTTGGAGGTATCTGAAAAAAGTGACTCATATTAGAGAATTGAAAGAATGAGACAGACAAAGAAAAGAAGGAAGAGAGAGAAAAATCCAATCTCTTTGAAATAGAGTTAATGAATAGATCAAATATGATGAAATAATAGTATTTAACTACTGCCATATATTCCCTTTTGAACTATTGCTGCAGCTTATGACTGATATAAGAAAAGGAAAAAAAAGTGAACGGATAAATGAAGTGTTATTAAATCAGCCCGCTCTTGAGTAGACACAGAAGGAATTGTGATGGGTTTTTTTAGACAATCGTCATAGCTTCAGTAATAGGCAGTGACAGTGTAAGCTACTTGTTATGTAAGTGTAGTGAGCTACAGTAAGCTACTAGTTACTGTATATAATTAAGCTTCACTACACCAAGGCTACTCCCGGGAGAAATGTAGCAAGCCAAGCTAGAGCAATAGTCAAAAGTAGCTTTTTACATTTTCATTTATTACACATATTTTTATTCCTGTTCTTCTTATTATTGGTCACAATCAACACTTTTTTTGTTTCTTTAATCGGACTGTTCTGTACTTAAAGGCATACTTCACCCATTTGCATTAAGCTTTGTATCATTAGAAACCTGGTAGTATTTTTGAATAGTCGTGCATCCCGCCCTCATTTTTCCCTGAGTCTGAAAAGTAGCTTCCGATGATGCAAAAATCGTCATATTTAAAAGCTGTTGCGGTTAGCGGGGTGAAACTACAACGCTAGTTCCTCATATTTTGGACCACTGAAGCTACAGACCAATCACAGATCAGTGGGTGGGAACTCACTCCCAGAATCCAAACTTATCGGCCTGTCTGCAGCAACCGTCTCGCGGCTATATTGCTATATTGCTGGCCGCCACAGGCCGCTGCCAGCTCAGCAGCCAAGACATAAGGCCTACCTGTCTGCAGCTGTGAGGACGAGGCGCCCGGGCCGGCTCGAGCTGGGGCAGACTGGTAGAGTCGGTGCTCTCACTGTTTGCCTATGGACACAGACATAGAGTTTGTTTTCTGCCAGGAATTTCCAAGATGCTAATTCCCTCTGGAAGAAATCTCAGAATCAGTTGAGGAAACGGCCTCAAGTGTTGAAGTAAATATGTCTGTAAACCTGACCTTAGTGGGAGTGGCCTGCACATGAGCCAAAAAGACACTTTCTGCCTTTTCTCAGGCAAGAAGACACCAACTTCAAAATGTGTTTCACATTTCTACACATATGACCCAATGTTAATACAGATTCATGTTTCAACGGGTGAAGTATCCCTTTAATGTTGAGCTCTTCTTTTAATCTTTCTGACAGCTTTAATGTAACTGTTTTTTTTTATTTTCTGTTGCTATCTCTCGGTTTGCCTTTTTTCACCTTTTATTATGATTGTGCTGCTCTGAGGTGATCTGTAGATACAATTTGCTTACTTTTTTATAGGCTACTTGGGCTGATATTGAAAATTAACCTCGGCCCCTGTGAAGGAGGTTTTTGAAGTGTAATGATTGAACTTAATCAATTTTGTTTCAACATACTATTCATTTCATATGCTGGGAATTTTCTGTGACAGCTGATTCCATAATTAGTGAGTAAACAGTCTTAATAAACAAAATACATAGATTACATATATTCACAGTTTTTTTTTTTTTACAAACGGAAGGTGGCTCAACTCACCTCCCTGGCTCATCTTGTCCCTTTCACCCCTAATGTAAGATCAAATATCTATACTGTTATCTTATGTATTGTGCACTTCTTACCTCCTTTATGTTGACAGCTTGCTAGCTGGGGTTTGCAGAGTGCACTGGCGATGGTTGACTGCATGGGGGTTTGTTATGTTAGCTTGTTCAGGAACCATCTGCATGTTTATTTCCCAGGAGGTGAACTCGCGCTTGCCTGTCTGCAGGACATGGGCATCAAGGATTAGACTCTGATGTCACCGCCATGCAGAATTAGATCATCAGCTACAGGTATACGTCCAGGTGTGGCTTGCGTCTTCTATTTAACAAAAAGACAAAGATCCCTCTGTGCACAGTTACATTCAGGAACGTTACCTCAAGCTTTATCAGAATCAGGATCCGAATCAGAATCGGGTTTTAAGCTTTAGAGACCTTTAGGGTTAATGCCACTTGAAAGGAAGACAGAGTTTAATGTCTTCCTTTAAAGTTGATTTCTTCTGGTTTGATGATTTTGAAATTCTAAAAATTGTGCTTCAGAAAAGGAGCTCTTATTTGTAGCAATTTTATCGGCAAGGCCTTGAAGAAAAGACAGAATACATTATTTAAGACTGAGCTGTAACAGAAGCATGCAACTTTGTAATGTCATGGATTGTTTAAGCACTGTTACTGAATTTCTGGTGTCTTATTAACCCATGAGGGTTGGGCACACTGTCAGTAAAATACAATCAATCCATCTCCTTATTGTCGACAGTTTGATCTCTGTTCTCTATTCAGGCAAAAAGAAGACCAAACCTGGTGTTAGAGCAGCTGAGTAGCAGGTCTCTTACTTCCCTCAAAGCTGCCCATGGTGTTCACATTGTGGCCGAATGATCCTGGTAGATAAAGATCTGTTTGTTGTTATTCTCGAAGGGGGCGCTGACTCAATGCACTCTTCAAAATGTCAAAATCTTTTCCTGAAAGTATTCAAACTGGACCACCATCGGTCTTGGGGGATTTCACATCTTTTGGCTTCAGAAGTGGACTTCTGTAAGTATGGTCAAACGTCGGGGGTATCGTCCAAGCCCAGTGAGTTCTGAAGTTGTGTAGCCATAAACTGTTCCAGACAAACAGCTCCAAAGTTTTCTTTCACTCCCATTATCCGGCAATTGTTTCCATGTTGTCTAGATTCCAAATCTCCTACTTTTTCTGTCACTTGTGTGATTAAGGAGACTGGGGATATCATCTGCGATATTAGCTCCATGAACCCTCCATCCCTTCTCCAGAGCTCGGGTATCGATGTAGCATGTAGCTTGATCTTCTGACTGGTGCTATCCAGGGTTTCATGTAATTCTGAGCAGACTGTGGCTATTTCTCTTCATAGCTCAACAGAGATAGAGATAGATTGTCTTGCACAGGTCTGTCGATAATGCAGTAAAGCACTTTTGAAGCTTTGATTGAGTCCATTATGTCAGTGTTAGCCAGACCTGACACGTCCTTGGGTGGAATCTGCCTCAAGGGAGTCAGAGGTTTTGACTCCCGGCTTAGGCCTGCTGATTGATGTGTTCTTGCACTGCTGTGAAGTTAAGAAAGCAGTCGGGAAGCTGTAGGGTTAGATTAAAGGCTGAAATTTAACAAAAAATGTTCTTTTCATGCAAAGCTCAAATCTAATAGGTGTTTACATGTTGCAGCTCAAAAAAGTTTCCCCTTGGGGGAGAAGTCTGACACACCTGAGCAGGCTGCGCTCAGAAGGCTATGAAGCAGACATGCTAGGTGTTCTTAGGCTGCATCTCCTTTCTCTTAAGTTGCATCCATGCATCCCCACACTTGTATCTTTTTTCTTGCTTCTAAGCCCCTCACACCAGAGATGCAAGGAGATATGCAAGGGGGTGAAGAGGAGGACAAGCAAAAGATATGTTTTAATTAAGAGACTTGTTTTTCTCTCCTGAAGCGCAGGTGAAGTCTGTTTGCGATCTTGGCATCAGCTGATCACCTTTCAGCTGTCAGTCAGCTTGTGTGTGTCTGCACAAATAAGCATCGTCATTATCCTGATAAAATACAGAATAACAGTGTTTTGTCTCTGTGTGTGACCTGATAACAAAGACCTCATGGAGTACATGCAGTCTGTTTATTGTGTGTATATTGTGTGTATATTGTGTGTAGTGTATAATTATGAAATTATTTATTTGTGAACTCTGTATGTTTTAAACACAGATTGTTTTATAGTGCGTTTTTTTTTAATTCTCTGTTTTGAGGTCAGTTCTAAACTCCTGTGATGTGAAGTTTCATTGAAGTCTGATTGTCTGAAGCGTCCACTCAATGACTGATATTCAACAAGGGTGCGTGTCAAAAACCATCCGTGAGAAGGCTGCACTCATGTATGCTCACTCATGTCTTCTAAGATCTCCCTCCTCAACCCTCTCTCCTCTGAGCAGCAGTGAGAGGTTTGGATTGCTCCTTAAGACGGCAGGTCCGCAACTACATCCAGTTTCGACCGAGGATGCAAGGAGCGAGGAAGAAATCATGCAGTCAGTCTCTTTTCCTGTAAGGTCTGCAGACTGGCTTCAGTGCTGTTGTGTTCTCACTCATACAAACACATACTCATCGCTGCAAACACACACATTGTGCTCTCAGCCTCTTTTATTGTGATGTTTATCTTATGACCGACTTAAATCCTGTTGCACTGTGTTGTTGTCTCACTCTTTTTGTAACATACTTGTGACACAAGCTATATGACATGTTGGTTGTGAGGTCGGCAGTTGCTGAAACGTTTACTTCATTTATTTTTAAAGGCAGGCTTTTTCACCTCACTTCCATTATACTATGAGATTACTGGCTGCCTTTAGCTTAGAGTTATTGTATGACATGAAAGTCAATATGACCAAAAAGCCAAACCAGCTGGAATGAACTGGATAAATGATGCTTATTGATTTGTCGTTTTTTTTTTTGTTTTGTTTTTTCTATTCTAGAAAACAATCAAGTTTGACTTTAGAAGGGCAGCATTTTTTTTCCTGGTATTTGCCAAACGGTCACATTTACATAGCTGAAGAGCACCACTGTGTAGGAGGTCTTCAGATGAGTATTTGAGTGAATGAGGTGTAATGACAGCTTAGGCAGGCCAACACATCATTATCTAACAAAAGAAGCTTGATAACATGATTGACTTTTTTTTTTCTATTTGGAGATTGTCACCATAACAATCGACTGTAACACCAAATTGTCTTTATCTATTCAAGTACCTGGATGTTTGTAGAAACGGATTAAACTGTGAGTCTGCCTCGGGGGTCTTAGCTGAATGTGTGGTGCAGCCTGTGGTCATCTCACCTCAGAGACATGATCAGAGCACTGCTGCTCTCTAATGAAGCTATTTTTGGGCTGACTCACCTCCCCAGCTGAGAGACAGTGCTTTATTAGTTTCTACAAGATAAACGTCGGCCTTTCCTCCGCTTTCCAAAGCCACATCTCAGGGGTCACTGACGGCATCTGCGTTTATTTGGTTTATTTATAAACCCTGTCCCTGTGCTTCTGAGCTTCTCCACACACCAGGCATGTGCACGGCTGATGACATTGATGCAGCCAAACCTGTTTGACAAATGAGTGCTCAACACGTTCTTGCTTCTAAGCCCCTCCCACCAGAGATGCAAGGAGATATGCAAGGGAGTGAAGAGGAGGAGAAGCAAAAGATATGTTTTAATTAAGAGACTTGTTTTTCTCTCCTGAAGCGCAGGTGAAGTCAGTTTGTGATCTTGGCATCAGCTGATCACCTTTCAGCTGTCAGTCAGCTTGTGTGTGTCTGCACAAATATGCATCATCATTATTCTGATAAAATACAGAATAACAGTGTTTTGTCTCTGTGTGTGACCTGATAACAAAGACCTCATGGAGTACATGCAGTCTGTTTAATGTGTGTATATTGTGTGTATATTGTGTGTAGTGCATAATTATTAAATTATTTATTATTATTTGTATTTGTATTTACTGATTTTAAATAAAACACAAGCCTCTTGTGCCCTAAGAGTAGCCTAAATTGTGAACTCTGTATGTTTTAAACACAGATTGTTTTATAGTGTGTTTTTTTAATTCTCTGTTTTGAGGTCAGTTCTAAACTCCTGTGATGTGAAGTTTCATTGAAGTCTGATTGTCTGAAGCGTCCACTCAATGACTGATATTCAACAAGGGTGCGTGTCAAGTCAGTAAAAAAACTGCACTCATGTATATCCAGACTCGACTATTGCAATAGCATCCTTTTCGGCACATCATCCAAAGTCCTTAATAAACTTCAATACATCCAAAACTCTGCTGCACGCCTCCTCACTCACGCCCGAACACATCACCCCTGTCCTGCAAAATCTGCTCCCTGTCCCTTACCGTACCCAATTCAAAATCCTTCTCCTCACACATAAAGCCCTTAACCACCAGGCCCCCTCCTACCTCACGGCTCTCCTTCACCCTCACACTCCTGCACGCAGCCTCCGTTCTTCAAAAGCCAACCTCCCCCTCTTAGAACCAAGCACCGAACCTGGGGGGACAGAGCCTTCTCCATAGCTGCCCCCTCCCTCTGGAACTCACTCCCAACACACATTCAACACTCCTACTTTCAAATCACTTTTCAAAACTCATCTCTTTAAAGAAGCTTTTAATGTATGATTGTGATGTATTTTCTGTTTTCTGTAGTTTTACCTTTATTGTTGTTATCTTTATGATTTGTGTGTAATGTTGCAACGTCTGTTAGTCTGTCCTTACTGTGCTGTTATTTCTGTTTTTAACTATTGTAAAGTGTGTTTGAGTTTTTTTAAAGTGCTTATAAATAAAGGGTATGTAATGTATTATTATTATTATTATGTATGCTCGCTCATGTCTTCTAAGATCTCCCACCCTAATCCTCTCTCCTCTGAGCAGCAGTAGGAGCTTTGGATTGCTCCTTAAGACGGCAGCAACTAAATCCGGTTGAAGAGCACCACTGTGTAGGGGGTCTTCGGATGAGTATTTGAGTGAGTAAGGTGTGTGAGGTTGTCAAACCTGTTTGACAATGAGGCCTCAACACTGACTCATTGAGCCCCTTTGTTTTTTGTTTGTTTTTTTAAATGCCTTTATATCAGATTTTTATTCAGAGAGAAATATCTTTTCTATTGGACATTCTGGAAATTTAGTCTAAATTAATTACCCAGGTTTACCTTTTTTTTATTTCCTTTGAAAATTGCAGATTAGAGAGAAAACCAATTCGACTGATTCTAAGACATGATGTTCTAATTCTTAGAATCAGTCGAAGCAAATGGTGCGGACAAAAAGCCCAGTTCAAAATAATACTAATTGGACTAACATCCATCAGGTGGTAAGATATACACCAAATGACAGATGACCTTACTCATTAACAGCTGGAATTATAAATGAAGCAATTGTTTCCTCACATGTTGACGGATTAACTCTTTTTTCTCTCTCGCCAAGCAGCCTTGAACAGAAACATAAATCAATCAAATATTAAATTGTCTGAACACAAATAAGATAGCTCTACATCACTTTATATTAATTACCTTAACAAAGAATAAGATGCGAGAACGCGTTTTACTGTTTCTGTAGATTCACTAGCTGGTATGGCCATTTTTTTAATTTTTTTTTTATAGATGACCTCATTCAGCCCCATCCACAGTCCCTCATGTGGTGTGCTCTCAAGGTCCCTGTCCTGGATTGGTATTCACATAAATCTTCCCTAAAAATAAACAACACATTACTCTTGTTGGTCTGTTCGGGTGAATTTTCATTATTTGTGTGCACCAAGTATCTATAATAGTGACTTTGTCAGCTTTATGTGAATCTCTTGTTTCAGACATGAAAGAGTTAAAGGGGGCAAAGGAACATAACATGCCTTTATAATGCTGTAGACTGCATAAACAATCTCTTGCTGGAGAAAGAAGTTAAATGCCGAGTGTTCAATCTAGAACAAGGATCCACATAATGGACTTTTTGTGTTGGACTTTCTTCCCCTTTTTCATCTATTGTATGCTTTACCAATGCAGATAAGTAGCGCTGCACAAAAAAGTTACTGTGCACCATTAAAAACATTCAAGTATATATACTTCAAGTTGCCAGGCAACAGTGTTGCTGTAAAATTTTTGTAGTTTTTGACAAAATAAAGATGTTCAAAGAGGGTTTAAGTGAAAAATACTTGAATCGTGCACGCAGGGGAGGAGAGATGAAAATATGAATGAGATAATCGCAATCGCATGGAGCTCACAGTCAGGAACCTGGAGCCTTTTTTTTTTTTTTGCTGACTAGTTGCATTGAGAACGACTCAGTTGAGGCATTTGGACTTTAAGAGAGCAATTAAATCGATACCATCAGTGGGAGCAGCAGGAGGAGCAGGAACCCAGCATGACTACTTACATATTTATTTAGGGCACATCCCCTCCATCTGCGCCTGTATCAACAGTGACACTGTAAAACACACAGTGAGCCACATTCTCCTCGTGATTGTGGAGATGCAACACGCGTGACACAACAGATTTTTTAACTGGCAAATAAAGACCCCGCCCCCCAAAAAAAAAACAGAATTTCACAGAATTTTATATTATTTATATGAAGTGTAATATTTAAGAAATCGCAGCAGCTGAGAGTTAATACTTTAATTCTGCTGCAGCACAGATGTAGAGAAAGTAGTATTTGATAAATGACATCTTTGGAGCTGTGTTGTCACAGTGCAAATGCAGAGTGTGTAATTGATTTCACAGTGATGACCCAAATCTTCATCCCTGGTATCGACCTACCAATCTATGTGCCAAAACGGCTTCAGCTGGCTTTTATTTCTAAGCTTTGTTAATGGGAGTGAAGGAATATATATAAGGTACCCTTTTTATTTATAAGGGTATTCTCGGTCTGCTTCCATCCTACCTAGAGCTACATACTTAGTAGTAAAGTAATGGAAGTTACCATCTTCGCTCGCAGGATTTACACCATCTAACCATCCCTAAAGCCCGTACCGAATTAGGAAAAAGGGCGTTCAAGTATGCTGCTCCCTCTTCTACAATTCTACAATTCACTTAGCAGACGCTTTTATCCAAAGCGACGTACATCAGAGAGTAAGTAGAACACAAGCAAGGATCTAGAAAAAAGGGAACAATGTCAGTAAGAGCAAACGATCAGCTTTGAGTCTGATTGGACACACAGGTGCTGACAGGAAGTGACCAGAGGCAAAGCACAACATTGAGGGCAGTTCTTGAGAGCTCTAATCAGTATAGAAACCATCTTATAAGTCGTCGTTATCAAACAAAAACCATCGTCATTACCATCATCATCATCAATAATATGGAGACCATCATCATTAAGTTAGTAGGTATTCATAAAGAGCTGGGTCTTTAGCTTTTTCTTAAAGGTGCAGAGGGACTCTGCAGATCACATGGAGTTTGGAAGTTCATTCCACCACCAGGGGGCAACAGAGGAGAAGAGTCTAGTCAGAGACTTACGACCCTGTTGTGAAGGTTGGATCAGACGCCTTTCATTGGCAGAGCGTAGAGGGCGGGAGGGAGTGTAGACCTGGATGAGAGAGTTAAAGTAAGGAGGAGACGTTTTTGTCGCTGTTTTGTAAGCGAGCAGCAGAGTTTTAAATTTGATTCTCTTCTTGGAATCGGTCGCAAGACATTTTAAATCTTCGGGAGCTGGTTTCCTTGAATGTTTTTAAAAGGTCGTCTTAATGATCTGGAGGCAGAAACATCTGACTGTAGATGTTTTTAACTAACTCGTATTGCCTCTTTTTGATCGCTTTGTTGCTGATGACTTATGACAGATTCTGATGAATGGTTATTTTTGTGATTCCTGTATTTATGTTCATTGTTGCTAAGTGCTTTATGTCTGAAACCCTGTAATTGTGCTGCTGCCTGTCTCGGCCAGGACGCTCTTGTAAAAGAGATTTTTAATCTCAATGAGACTTTTTCCTGGTTAAATAAAAAAATAAAAAAAGGTCTAAAGACACATGAACAGAGTTCTGTATCTTCTGCGTTCAATACTGCCTTAACTGCAGCATAATTTCCACAGAAATGCAACTTACTTCCTTCTCATGTGGATCAAGTGTGCTGCTGCGAAAACATCACCGCCACAGATTGTGCTTGGTGACCGTTTTGTCAAGACACATGGGAACAATGAAATGCATGATGAAACCTTTGATCAGCGCTAATGAAATCCCACTCCATTCAGCTTTTCGGTGTGTCTCACTGAATAGAAGAATCATCCCAGGTTGAGCCTGAGAATAACACGCTGCCAATGTGTCACCAGGAACAGATACATTATAGAAGGATCATTACTCGAGGCGACATTAACCTATATTTCATGCTTGTACAAAATATATACATTTTTAAAACCAATGTGTTGTTTGATGACACACATAAACCGAGGCTGAAAAAATCTAAATTGACTCACACACTTACATTTTCAGACACATTCTGTAAACCTCGTACAAGGAGGAGGCAAAACATGACAGAGGATGAAAAGAATGAGTCACAACATTATGATCTTGACACAACTGGGCGTCAGAAAACATTCAAACAGCACTTTTCGGTTTCTTCAACTCCACAAATATGTTTCATAAGTAATGTAGCTTAAAAAAGAAAGGAGATTTTTTTGTTTCCTTGACGTTGGAATTTGACTCCTGTTAATGAGTGTAACTGTTAAATAAATTAAAGAAGGTTAAGTCTTCATATGTGATTTTACACACTTAAATATAATAAAAATCAAGTATATCCTCTGAAAATAACTCTGTGAGTCATGACTGTCTACAATGGGTGTAACACCCGAGTCCCACTGTCTGTGATGTTTTCAGAGTTTTCAGAGTCCTATCTTCAGTTTGTTTACATCGCCCGGACGGCCGGCTGACTCCTCCCCTCATGTATAAAAGTTGGGAGTAGAGAAAAGAAGAATAACATACTGTACTCACTGCTTAACTGTGTTTCTAGATCACGCTCATTTCAGGTAAATTTACATGCAGTGTGAAGATACCAGCATAATAAAGATCGCTAGCATTAGCATGCTAACACAACAATGCAGCGTGAGTTGTTTTGGTTTCATGCTGGTGCTCAAGGGTGACATCTGCTGGATCAAAAAATCACATATAAAGCCTTTAATAAAATCAGTGAGCCCAGAAAAGGAGCATCAAATTAAAAAAAGGTGTCTAAAGAGGAACTTCATTTTTAAATTTCCTCTAGCAGCTAGTTTGACGTCAACACGAAGATGGGCTCGATCCGTTCCTCGTGCGACCCTTCAGAATAAAGTCCTGGCATTTTTACTGAGCAGATAGGAAATCCTTCATCTCCTCGGTATACCTTTGAAAGCCTTTCAAAAACAAACAATGCTTTCATCCTACCAAACTCGATATTGTAGTCCAAACGTGCCAGTTGGAGCTCCGTCTCCCTGAGTTTTGAAGCCAAACCACTCTGACTCCTCTTCACACAAATGCCGGGAGAGCCCAGAGTAATGAAAAGGGCCTACATCAGATTACCCTCCTTCTGTTCCAAGACTGAGTCATTACAAAATGCTTAAAGGTTAAAAAAAAATAAAAAATCAATATTTTTCACATTAACAGAAGATAATATTAGAAGGGACATATAACACTGTTGTTGCCCTCATCCTCAAGAAGAACATGTTTTTCATTTCTGTTTTTTTAGCACAAACAAGGGAGAATTAAAACAGCTTAAACCATGCCAAGGGAAAGATCATGTTGTTATACAAACTGCTGAGCATGTAAATGAAAAAACAGTTTGATAAAATGTATTTTAACAACCCTTTTCAGAGATAATGTGTCAGTGTAATGTTTTCCATTCCCCAAGTGGCAAATAAATCAATTAATGAAGAATTATTGGATAAGCCTCACTGGAGCAATGATGGGTTTCAGGGATCTCGGTTTGGTACATGTGATATGTTTGGCTTCTGTTATTTGGATTTAGGTTTCTTTTTGTTTTGTTTTGTTTTTCATCCCTGTCAATCATCAATCAAGCCTCAGATTGTCTTGATTAAGCTGATAAGCTTATTTTGCAGGAAAAATGTGATTTCATTTCAAGAAGAGATTGCAGATATAACATCAATTCTACCTGCTTCCCCCATGTAGCTCTCTTTCTGCAGATCCCATTGCTGACTGCTTCATCCTTACTGTGCACCTTCTGACCTGCTCACAGTGTCTGCCTGAAATAACTAACAGCAAGCTGCATGCGTAGTCACACTGCACATCTTAACTACAGGTCAGTGGGCAGAAAAAAAAAACGCCCAGAACGCCTCAAAACAGGCATCTTTATTCATAATCCCTTCCCTGTGGTTACCAACAGTTGTTTCAATGAATGTCTTTAAAAGTGACCAATAAAGGTGCATTGTTAGTGGTACTATTTTTGGTTTTGGTTGAATTCTTGGGCTGCAGTGTGTAATGGAGAGGTGATCTCCCCGTGGGATGTAGAGAGTGCTGTGAGGCAAAGATAACTTGCTTTTGTCTGGATCTGCTCAGTCAGGTATGAGAGCTGCTGGCCTAGGAAAAAACACCCGCAGGGATCTGATTGCAACATGGCCTCACCAGCACACCATTACCCAGGTTGTAGATGAATTCCCCCTTCCTCTTTATTGGACGGCATTGCCTTTTAAATCGTGTCTATTCTTTAAGCCAACAGGTTTGCTGGCAGATCTCCATGACGGTGAATTAGAGGCAATGCTTGTTTTGAAGTGAAATCAGAAAGGAAAAAGGGGGATTAAAAAAACAAGAGAGTGGTGATTCATGCAGGGAGAGCCCCTTGCCCGCTTTGCCTCCTGTTGGAAAACTGATATGAATCCTGTCTGATCTGTGAGCCTAAACAGCAGGACACAAACACAGGGCAAACCTCAGCCAAACGTGTCAGCTAAAACCGCCCAGATAGAGCAAGGTGAGTCCATGAAAGATACGCAGGTGGTGATAAGCTTGCTGATTTATTGCTTTTTTTCATCTGAACATGCAGCCATTGTCCCCTGCTTATTGACCATGTGCTGTGATCGACTAAAAGGTGAGGTGGAAGTTTATTACATGGGTCTGTTGTTCCATCGCTTTGGGTCCTAGTTGGAGAAATGTCAACAGCTGAGGGAAGAATTCATAACTTTTTCTTGATGGATGAAAGTGGATAAACCCCAAGCTGACGTTAGACAGTCTCTGATGTTTCACTTCTCAATCACTTTGGTTAAAGAACAGATAAGCTCATGGCTTTACTCTGAGCCTGAGCTGTGCGACATGGTAATCTTTATACTCGCTGCACATCGACATGTTCTTATTTTTTTAATAGGAACATTCTAGAATTCAACCAGGAGCATTTTAGTCATCCTGTGGCTCCTGTAATTCACTGTGTAAAAAATGTGTATTTCAAGGATGGCCACAAATTAAGCATGTCAAGGACAAGATGGCATTTTGTTGACAATGCTCCCAGTTACTGCTCGCATCAAATTTAAAACTCTGCTGCTCGCTTACAAAACAGCAACAAAAACATCTCCTCCTCACTTTAACTCTCTGATCCAGGTCTACACTCCCTCCCCCCACTACGCTCTGCCAATGAAAGGCATCTGATCCAACCTTCACAACAGGGTCCTAAGTCTCTGACTAGACTCTTCTCCTCTGTCGCCCCCCGGTGGTGGAATGAACTTCCAAACTCCATGTGATCTGCAGAGTCCCTCTGCACCTTTAAGAAAAAGCTAAAGACCCAGCTCTTTCATGAATACCTACTAACTTAATGATGATGGTCTCCATATTATTGATGATGATGGTAATGACGATGGTTTTTGTTTGATAACGACGACTTATAAGATGGTTTCTATACTGATTAGAGCTCTCAAGAACTGCCCTCAATGTTGTGCTTTGCCTCTGGTCACTTCCTGTCAGCACCTGTGTGTCCAATCAGACTCAAAGCTGATCGTTTGCTCTTACTGACATTGTTCCCTTTTTTTTCGAGATCCTTGCTTGTGTTGTTCTTACTCTCTGATGTACGTCGCTTTGGATAAAAGAGTCTGCTAAGTGAATTGTAGAATTGAATTGTAGATAAGCTGACGATAAAAATCTTTTATGTCATTCCCCCAATGAGGAGGAAGTAGAGTATGGATGAGGAATTTCAAACTATATCTTCTGTCTGCAGTGCAGTTGAACCTTTAATAAGACTTTTAACGGTAAACTAGAAAGTGTGCAAAAAGGAGAGCTTCATCTCTGGGGAGCTGGAATGCACTCGATGAGACAGCTTCCATTGTTCCAACAGATTCTTTCTTTTAGCGCCGAGCAATAATTACTGACTCGTGTTTGTCCTCTTGTACCTGCTGGCTCTTCCCACCTCCTGACACACAGCTGATCAGACCCGCAGCTGCTCTCGCGCTTTCTTCCACTTGCCACATTTATCTTATCGGGGTCTGAAGAACAATCAGCTCTGTGAACAAAAGCTCCATTCAGCAGCCCTTTTATTGTAGGAGCAGGATTATGATAGAATAATTAACACACTTAGAAATACATATATTTAAATAGATGTGAAATCCAGCCCACTATAGGATGACAGCGTTAACGCTCAGTGATTAATGTTGGATGTAACCAGTGGAGCGTTATTTGGTCTTAAATAATAGTTGGCCTCAGATCTATTGTTATAGTGCTGTCACTAAGTGAGGACTCGTTTTTTCAGATTTCCCTGTTTTGGTCCCCTTCAAAGTTTGATTCTGCACATGAGTCCTGGCATCCTCGAGGACGGGACAGGACAGGACAGGAATGATTTGACGTCACTGACGACAACAACAGACACACCAAAAAAAGATCTTTTCCCCACCTTGTGCTGCATGCAGAGGAGGTGTATTTTTGGTCAGAGTGCCTCGTGGTGTCAAAGACGTCACAGCCTCAGGGGTGTGAACCGTGAGCAGAGTGAAGTTTCTCTCTTACACGCTGTCAGAACCTCCGCTCATCCACACAGATGTACCCACATACTCTGACAGACCGAAACCTCTGACGGATACAGCTCTGAGACAATTTATGATGAATTCACAGCACCAGAAATTGTTTTTTTTTCGCGGACATTTATTTATAGACACATCAACCATTTTCTGCTCTTCTACAGAACCACAGCGATATAAAAAAAAAACACCATAAATGCAGCTTTTTTTTTAAAGGTTTAGATGGACTAGATGTGGGAGAAAAAAGACGAACAAAACTCAGTCATCTGGACCCACAGATAGGACATATATTGGTAGCTGTGTATTTTCCCTGCAGTGTTTCATTAGATAACGTATTTGATAGCAGGGGAAGCTTTAGCTCGATGGGGTGGTGGGGGGGGGGGCAGACTCTTGATTTGATGCTGTGTACGGAGGTGTGACAGATCCCACCAAAACATCAATTTTGCCTCTAATTACTTCTGTGGTTCGTAAGGCGGCTGTGCAGAACCACAAGCTCCGTCTGAGGCTACACAACACAAATTGTGAAAACACTTGTCGATTAAGAGAGAGTAGGAGGAAACACTGACAAGACGCGTGAAGAAGAAAAGTAGGAGTGTTTCAGTTTTGGGGGGATTTGATGGTGCACACGTCTTAATGGCGTTTAACGTTACTGTTGTGCGCCTCTGTCTTTGACCACTTGATTACCTCCAGGCCAATAAAGTGTCTCCTTTTCCAATACCCAATTAAAAGCTCACACAACAGCTCCTAATAAGTGGGGTTGTAAAGTTGATAAGCAACCGATTCTGAAGCTTCAAGCGCCTCGGCTTCATTAGGAGGATGTTGAGCAAAAAAATAAAAAAATAAAAAATTCAACACGGAGGACATCAAAGTGCCCACTCTGCAAAATGAGTAACCAAGTCCTTATTAGATATGCACCAATCTCCTAGGATACAGCCGACATACACAAGCAAAGTGTTGTCTGTATAATGCTGCTTGGATAATGCTCCACTCAATTACCGCTTGCCAGAAGGGCAGGTGTTGGTTCGCACTGAGAAAAGAACAGAAGGAGGCTGAGGAGGAGTGAAACCGTTCCAAGATTTTTTGAAGTTTGAGAAAGTAACACTTTTTCAATATGAAAAGATCAAAGTGTGTGTAAATGTGTTGTGCTTCACAGGACACGGTCATGAGTGTATTGGTGGTGGGGGGAGGGGGGGGATACCTTGCAGCATATGCGAGGGATGGCAGGTTTTTTAATCTGCAATGGAGGCATTTTTTGGTCAGAATCTGCCAAGGTAAGGAGGGGAGGCATGGAGTCCAGTCCAGTGCAAAGCTGCAGCGAGGGTTCGTGCCAGTTCATCGCTGTCGCTGCCCACACATTTGCTTGATACAATCGCATGAGACACCAAATGCCATGAGAATGTCAAACGCAAGTCTCGAAAGAGACATTCGGCACTGAGGAAAGAAAGTCAAAACACTATCACAGCAGCAGAGCAAAATCAATGTCTGTAATGAAATGAAAATGGAGACGTCGAATTGAGAAAAGACGGCAGATAATAATCTACAGTACATGAGCTCATTGTACAAAAACAGCTATTGTGAATTTTTTTTCTGTATTTAATATATCCTTTTTTTGTAACACAAGTACATCAGAGACAGTCTTTTTCTCTTTTTAAAATATCTTCCATTCAACAGATATGTTGCACACATAGTTAAATATTAGCTTTGTGGCAAGAGTAACAGTATCATAGGAACATTTCTTAAGACCCAGGAGGTTAATTCTCTAAGAGGCTAATACCTGCCTCCTATTAGCCAGGTAACTTATCGAGGCGTGATGACAATAACAGAGGAAACAACAACAAAATACCAAAATGTAAAAACATGGAACATTTGAATGTTTTCAAGGGGTTATGTTTCTAGCTACAGCAATTGATGGTAGCTCATGGAAATATCCAGAAGTTGTTGTTGTGTTCTCCTTTTTTTTTCTTCTTTTTTTTCAGGTTAGAACAAAGCAAGACTAGCTATTTTACACTGTTCCCAGTTTTCCTGTGAAGCTAAATTAGCTCTCTATGTTTGCACCTGAAACATATCTGCCCGTCAAAGTATAAGTAGCCAAATCTGTTGGTGTAATCGATTCTAAGTGTTTTAAATTAATTTTTGTTGTCTTTCCATCTTTTATAATACTTGAATGTGTTTTCCCTTTTTCCAACATTGGCATTAAAGGCTTTATATGCGATTTTTTTGATCCAGCAGATGTCGCCCTTGAGCACCAGCATGAAACCAAAACAACTCGCGCTGCATTGTTGTGTTAGCATGCTAATGCTAGCGATCTTTATTATGCTGGTATCTTCACACTGCATGTAAATTTACCTGAAATGAGCGTGATCTAGAAACACAGTTAAGCAGTGAGTACAGTATGTTATTCTTCTTTTCTCTAGTCCCTCAATTAAACAACTTTTATACACGAGGGGAGGAGTCAGCCGGCCGTCCGGGCGATGTAAACAAACTGAAGATAGGACTCGGAAAACTCTGAAAGCATCACAGACAGTGGGACTCGGGTGTTACACCCATTGTAGACAGTCATGACTCACAGAGTTACTTTCAGAGGAGATACTTGATTTATATTATATTTAAGTGTTAAAAATCAAATATAAAGCCTTTAATAAAAGGAAAAGGCATATTTTTTTAGTGTTCCTCAAAAGGTTAGAGACTCTTAATGTAAAAGCTGGTGATAACTTTATAAATCTCAATAGATCCATAAATAGTCTCAGAGCTACTGTAGTCAGTTGAGTAAAAAAACATTTTTTTTTCACAATGTAGAAGGAAGAAAAAGGTTATATTTAGAAAAGGAGGAGTGGATGAGCAGCAGCTGCGATGTAAGATAACTGAAAATGGAAACTGCTCCCAGGGGTGACAGCGCTTATTCTCTCTCCACTTTCATTATTTATTCCCCCCCCCCCCTCTTTAATATACCGCCGACGACAGCATCACTGGGGCAGAGATCATGCTGTATGAAGACTTGCTGACGTTCCTGTGGCTCCTCGTGCTAATGAACGTGAGCAAGCCAGAGTGTCTTGGACTTGTTTCCGGTCTGGTTTAGCAGGTCCCTGGGAACAGCAGATCCCTCCATGATAAGCATAGTTTTCAACCAAAGTGAACTACATTTCAGTCTTCATTAAACACCATTTAAGTAAAACTTGCACTTTAGGTTTTCTTTCAAAATAATTGACTCAAACAGTCCCAATAATTCAAAAAGGGATCGATTTTTTGAAGCTCAGAAAAAAAGCCCAATCTTCAAGAACATTTTTCATATACAGTCTTTCGTTATTCAACTCGACAATAAAGATATTTGAGGAAATCGAGACCCATATTTTTCACACACATTCCTCTTAAAATAGGAGGGACACTTGCGGCTTGATGACTACAGAATGTACTGGGTTTTTTTCACTCCTGTGTGTCTTGTGAACAACATGTTCCCCGTGGGCTGAGAAGGCAATCACAGGTGAGAAATCACTGGCAGCATTGACGACTGGAATCCTGAGACGTCAAGTGTGTGGACGGCCTATAAAGTGATTAGTCCAAGTCTCAGAGGGAAAGAGCAGGGGGTCAGAGGACTAATGATTGAATGTGCTGGTGTGGGGATAGTGGGGATGATGATGGCGGCGGTGGTGGTGGTTTACTTGAGCAACTAAAAAGGAGGAAGGGGGGGTGGGGTGGGGGGTGAAACATCAGAAAAATGATGTGAGTAAATGCCACAAAGCCTTGGGGCTCCATGGTGGAATGTTATGTGTCTGATTTACCTGTTCCTTGCAGGGCTGAGAGCATCACTGTTCTCATTAGAAACTGCTTCGGTGCTGTTTCATAGCAACCTAAAAATAGAAAATGTCCCTATTAGGCTGTATAGCTGATAGCAGCTACAAGTTTGGCCTCTTGAATTGTAAAATACAGCGTATGTATGTATGTTTATATGTACATATATAGTGTGTGTGTAAGTACAACTTGCAACTGCAGTTATAATTGGTATAATTTCACATCATGTTGCAGTGATTTTGTGCCAAGACAGTTTGTTATGTTTCACAGCTGGACCGTCTTATATGTGTCCTTAAGTGATATCTGCAGTTTTAAAAACAATGATGTTACATATTGCAGAGGGATATTTACAATTTAAAAAATCAGCTCACTCTCAGCAAACATCATTATCACATGTGCAATGTCCATCCTTTTCTCCTTTTCCTCTCAGATCACCCCTTTTAAAATGTCTAAGGCTGCAAAACATTTGCATTTAGGCAAAGAAAAAAAAAACACCACTCGTAGTGTTTGTATCCTGCATTAGTATGAAGACTAGGACCAGAGGTTTTCATCAGAAGCAGGTTTATTTTTGGGTCGACTCTCTGACGTCAAGAGAATACACGTTTCATTCAACAAGCAAGAAAATAAGTTATTTATAACCCGTGGCGTCTCCAGGTTGTGATCCTTGAGTGCGCAGTGAAAGGCATACTCCCCATTGGATTGATGTAGTATGCCTCCATAACAAAAAGCCACACAGCTCATGTGCGATGGTGGCAGAGAGGAGCGGCACCCTGTCACCGACACTAGGACGCATCGATGGGAAACTGGGAGAGAGAGAAAAAGGGGGGAAACTGCGGAGAACTGCAAGAAACTTTGTGTTTTGAATGATTAATTTCAGCCCTGGTTTCTTTTCCCTCTTTCCTGACAAAAAGCTCTGAGTACTTTGAGCATGGAACATCTCTCATCTGACCAGGTAAGAACCCGCATTGAGTTGTACAGAGCAATGATTTGAAATAAAAACAATGATGCAAACGAGAATATTTCATTTAACAGTATGTGGGTAGTTGGGGGGGGGGGGGGTGCAGGTTTTTGACGATGTTCGTGTTAATATACAGACCGATTCCATCAGTTATGTACAAACAGTGCGCGTTTCTGTCGCCAAGTTTTTCCAAATTAGAACCATGGACAGCGACTGCTGCGCCGAAAACACTGTGCCGCTGATGTCTAATGTTTACACAGATATGCCTGTGTTTATTATCACATTATAAGTTCTCATAAAACAGGGTGACGATTAGTCTTTTCGGGCGTATTTTCTATCACAAGATGTGAACGAGACGTGGTGTTTTGCGCACCTACATTTGCGGAATGCTTTCGTCTTTTTTTTCTATTAATAAGATGGAAAAACAGAAAACAAAACAGCAGCTGCATCGACAGATTTAATAAGGAGACACACTCTTATTTTGATATTTGACTAATGGCCTCCCTCGTCGTCTGGAAGTATTTGTTTGGGAATCTAACAGGTGTCTCCTGGATAGACATTCGTCCTATATGGACATGATCAGTTTCCACTTCCGGAAAAACTGCATTTATTACACTTTTCCTTTTCATCTGATTTGTCATGTTAGACTATATTTCCTATATCGGAAACCTGTAATAGGAGGCTTAAATTGTATTTATAACCTTAAGAGTTGTGTTAGGCTGCCCCCTGCTGGAGATGATTTAGTAAAACACAACAGGGACACACAATATGACTCTGAAGTTATTAATATTTTGTGATGTAAGCTTATATACTTGGTGGTTTTTGTCCAAAAGGGCAGGGAGCTGTAAGTTCAACACTGAGGAGACCTGTGATTGGCTGGGATGATGATGGCGGACATACTGGAGCTGCGGACAGACGGAAACTCACTCCTGAAGGCAGTGTGGCTCAGACGCTTGAGACTCACCCGGCTCCTGTTGGAAGGGGGCGCGTACATCAACGAGAGCAACGAGCGTGGGGAGACGCCCCTCATGGTGGCCTGCATGTCCACGCACAGCGACCAGCAGAGCGTGAGCAAGTCCAAGCTCGTGAAGTATCTGCTGGAGAACCAAGCCGACCCGAACATACAGGACAAAACGGGCAGGACGTCCCTGATGCACGCCTGCATCCACAAGGCGGGCCGCGAGGTGGTGGATCACCTGCTGAGCAACGGGGCGGATCCAAGCCTGGAGGACAGGAGCGGGGCCTCCGCCTTAGTCTACGCCATCAACGCGGATGATAAGGAGACACTAAAGCGGCTCTTGGACGCGTGCAAAGCAAAAGGCAAGGAGGTCATCATCATCACCACGGACAAGTCGGCGTCTGGCACCAAAACCACCAAACAGTACCTGAATGTCCCCCCATCGCCAGAGCTGGACGAGAAGTCCTCCCCGGCGTACTGCACCTCTCCATCGGACATCGATGTCACCGCCTCTCCTGCGCAAACAAACACAGTCTTCAGTTTCCAGACGAAGCTGAAAACCTCCACCTCGGCTTCCAAACTCTCCAACGGGCCCACGTCTCCAACGCGCAAGCCGGCCAACCCAAAGCGGGCCCGCCTGCCTCAGCTGAAGAGGTTGCAGTCCGAGCCTTGGGGGCTGATCGCTCCGTCGGTCCTGGCTGCTGCGGCGGCCGCCCATGAGGAGAGCAGGAAAGCCAGCTCGGATGAGGATGTCGTAGCAGGGGTTAACGGACTCCATCTGAGCAAAAGGTCAGCGTTGTCTCGGCAGAGCAGCGTGGACGGGAAGGAGAGCTTCTTCCCGCTGGTGGGCGAGCAAGCCTGCAAAATGAAAACCTCACTATCAGTTCCTCTGACGTCCAAAGCATCATATGAGAGATCCCTGTGCCAGCACCAACCGCTGGCACGGCGCAGCACTGTGCCAACGGAGCAGGAGGGCCTCAGCAGCTGCTGCAGCAGTGGCCTCGTCACTCTCAGAGACACGATGCACAGGAGACGCCTCGGGAACGATCACTATGACTCAGACTCGCAGCTCTACTCGGACTCTGCCATGTCGGACTCACCTAAGGTGCCATTGGAGCGCAGGAAACTGAACACCTCTCCGCTGGCGTTGCTGAACAGCTCCAGAGAATCTCTGGACAGCAACGCCAGCCCGTCCTCTCCCAGCATGGCGCACAGGCGAGCGCCGGGCCTCCTGGAGAGGAGAGGCTCGGGCACGCTGCTGCTGGACCACATCTCCCACACCAGGCCCGGCCACCTGCCCCCACTCAACGTCAACCCCAACCCCCCAATTCCGGACATAGGGGCGAATAGCAAGCCCTCCTCACCCATGGCCTCGGGTATTAGATCGATAGCTCCTGTAGCACCGAACACACCAAAGAGAGGGGGCCTGAAGTCCAAAAAGAAACTCGTGAGAAGGCACTCTATGCAAGTGGAGCAGATGAAGCAGCTCTCTGATTTTGAAGAGCTGGCTCATTAGTCAGTGATGTTTGTGAAGCACATAGTGTGTGGGAGTGGAGGGGTTAACATCATAAATAAGTAGATCCATAGGTCCAGCTGTGTAGACTCATGGCCATCTAGATGTTGAATAATGTATTTATAAAAATATAGATATATATATATATGTATTGAAACTGAGCAATATAGATAGATTTCCACTATGTGTTTCACCCAACCTTAAGGATTTAAATCATTTAACTCCAGATTTGCTGTTTTTCTTTTTGTATTACAGTTTTGAATGTAAATGCCAAGACATGGTACTACTCCTCCTCAGTCACAACTAGCTCTCCTTACATGATAATGTAATGCATAGGGAACAAACAGGGTCCATTTGTAGCCAGCAGGTCACCAGGGTGCACTTTTGTGTGCGTATGTAATTAGCACCGTTAATGGATTTTTTTTTCTTTTGGACACAAAAAAGAAAAATAAATGTGATGCACTTGTCTGAGATGTAGCTTTAGTAAAAAAAAAAAAAAAAATGAAATTTTGACTGTTTGTAGCAAATTTGTACAAAGTGCCTTCAAGAAAAAGTAAAAAAAAAAAAAAAAAAGAAGAGTGGACAGATACATTTAATGTATTAGGAGCATTTGTCATTTCTGATGATGTAACCAAAATGTGTTTTTATTTCAATACTTGTGGGTCTCACATGGAGCAAAAATTGAATCCACCAGATGTGAATGGGTGAGAAAATACTGCCTTATGAAACAGGTACAGAGATGGGCCATGTATAACAGCACTTTACTGCCCAGGAGGTGGAACAAAAAAAAAGGAGTTTGTTGCTATTTACAGTGTTACAGAAACTTTCAAAAGCACACAATTCTTACACAATGAATTTAATTACCATTGAGTGACATGTGAATACTTAAGTCAGCACAGACATTGGTGAAACTTGTCCATTTAAAAAAAAATGTCATTTCACGCTAATGGCAATCAAAAGGAAAGATCACACAGCTTCCATGTAACTTACCTGTGAAGCATTGCTTCTGTTTAAGGAAAGACATTATAGAATCCATAGTATTTTTGAAAGTCGTTCGTTGTTTACTCTGAATAAATGTCTATCACTTGTGAATTTCTGTTTGTTTTCTCGAGTCACTCATCTGACAGTCACCACGCAGATGCTCATTAGACAAAAGCAGCAGTTCGTTCCTCGGGCCACTTGGCAGTCTGTTGCGATGATGACATTCATCATCATCATCAAAACCATCGTCGCTGATGTCACTATGATTTTGTCAGACCAACCATGGAGGCACTCAGATCCCACAGCTTCTTGGCAGCTTCGTCATCCCGACCCTGAGGGGCCGCTGTTTTAGGGGCGCAGTCGCTGTAATCAGAGCAGAATTCAGAGTTGAACACATGACGTGATTACTCCCCACTGTGCTGATTTGGCTTCAGAAGGAAGTTCAGAATAGAATGACGGATAAATTAGGAATGACAGGGTCGCTTAGAAATAAACAGAATCAGTCAAAGATAAAGATTAGTATTCAGATAATTCCACAAAATATTTGGTGTTTTTTTTAATTCCATCAGCAGGATAATACACCATTGTTTTCTGTTAAAGTGCAATAAGGAAAATGTTGTATTTATTCAGTCCATGATGACTCCAGGGGTTCATGACATGTGGCCCTCAGTTTGAGGTAATTGTATAGATTGTTTGATTGTCTGGGAACATGAACAAGCTGAGCATATAATCCAGTAAATTGATAAGAGAAGGGCCTCTAGCTGAGCCCAGTTTTTCATCTTGGCAGAAGAAAAAGACATTTATCTGCTGACACGTTGGTGCTACAAGTTGATAAAATGTAGAAAAACTCTGCTTACTCTGCTGCCCCCAAGTGGAAAAAAAAAGATATACTACTACAACAGAAGCATACTGTACAGGGGGAGTAACAGAGGGAAGCAGTCTTAGATCCCAGACAGGCTAAACCTGCCATGATTGCAAAAGAACACAATTTATCAGTACCCATGTATCAAAGTATTACAATATATTTCAAGATATTCAAAATGATACAACAGGTAGTTCAGACTAACTGATTTGATTGGACAAGAGGAAACACAAGCACCGATGAAGAGCAGTGGTTCCCAACTTTTTTTTTTTTTTATTGGATCCCACCCAGTTAGTATCTATGGCTTTTTCTGCCGTTATTTGAGATATGACAAAGGATAGAGTCAGAAATCAGGGAGAGAGAGAGTGGGGAAAGAAATGCGGGAAATGAGCCACAAGTTGGATTAGAACCCGGGCCGCCCGCTTGGAGGACTGTAGCATCCGTACATTGGGGCGTGCGCACTAACCACCGCCAAAAATTAATTTGAATTTTAACATGAATTGTTTCCATTAGAATCTTTACCATTGATCATTGCCGCCTCTTTATTGGTATTAGCTCCCCTCTTGGCACCCAGCCCACTGATTGGGAACCAATGATATACAGTACGACTATACTAGGACTTTTCACTAAATACAGTATAATCAGAATCAGAATCAGAAATACTTCATTAATCCCAGAGGGAAATTCGGTCGTTACAGTTGCTCCAAAATATACAATATAGCAGTAGAAATATAGTAATAAAAATATTAATCAAATAGAATAGGAATGTAAGTAAGGTTTCAATAATAGGTACAAGAAATATTTACACGGATAAGAGTCAGATGGAATATATACACACATTATAAAAATTAGTGCACTTTGTTATCATCAGACATATTATTCATTATTATTATTATATTGCAGTTTTAATAAATAATGAGTTATGGTGGAGGTGAGATAGTCCAGGGTCAGGCAGAGTGTTTGTCACTCAAAGAAGTGCACTCTTTAGGTGTTCTGAATACCATTAATTAACATTACAAAATCAACAGAACAGCAAAAAGTCAAGCAATCAACGCTGTTATTTTACTGGTTGCATGATGAATAAATTAAACAGATAATTATAGGTTAGACAAAGTAGCTGGTTTGCTGCAACATGTAGACATGCATAGAGAAGCTGAAACTGTGAAACTGGTTGTGTTGAGCCGCAAAAATCATTAAACAGCCCAAAAAATAATCAGTTGTAACTGATTATTGTTTTTAATCTACATGCTGCCTGTAGATCTATTGTCTAAAAGCGATGTGAAAAGTGATGTTGTGCTTGATATCAGCTCTGCTTTGATTCTTTAGCATTTGGTCTGTGCATGAATCACAGCCGCGCTGATGTTCAAGAAAACAAGTCAAGTCTGATATTATACTGTTTAATTAGTTGTAGCTCTAATAATGAAGCTACCATTCACTGACCTGTAGTAGAGTCCACTTTGATTCTGCAGGCTCTCCTCCACGGCACAGTAAATGGTGGTTTGAGCCCCCTCTGCTGGGGACTTGATGAAGAACATGAGCGGTGTGTACACAACTCTCTTCCACAGGGGCATCGTGGGCCAGAAGTGTCGTCCCAGCTCAGTCCGGATCACTCCAGGGTGAAGGCTGTAAGTATTAACCCCTGTACCTGCAAAAAAGACAGGGCAGAGGACAAGATGTTTTTTTTATCTATTCACAGGAGCACAACATGAAGTGGTTATTTCAAATACAGTACACCTATTATTATTTTTTTCAATGCAGCATAATATCTGGTGAGGGTATCGAAGGTTTAAATACCTTGTAGCCTGTTGGACAGCTCCTTTGTAAAGAGAACATTTGCCAGTTTACTTTGTGAATAGCTTTTCCAAGGGCGGTAATCTTTCTCCTGGTGTATGTCATCAAAATAGATTTGACCTGTTGAGTCAGAGCAGTGTGTTCTTATTCAAAGAGTCAGTCTTTAATACTACATGAAAGTGAAAGGACAAAAAAAAAAATCTTCTTTTACTCTTTAATGAAAGCAGGAAAAAAGAGAGAAGTCGGACCTCTTTCATGAGCTAGACTGGAGACATTGACAATGCGGCTCGGGGCTGACTTCTTCAGGAGATCCAACAGGCAGTGCGTTAATAGGAAGTGGCCCAGGTGGTTCACACCGAGCTGCATTTCAAAGCCATCTTCGGTTTGCCATTTTGGACAGCTCATAACACCTGAAAGTCAAAAAAATATGAATTCATTCATCACCTTCCACCTGATTCAGAGCTGCTGGAATACATGATCTGTAACACGATCAGGGCTCAGATGAGATCGATATGTTGACCTGCGTTATTGATGAGAACGTCCAGCCTCTCTTCACTCGCTAGAACGTCTTCAGCTAACTGCCGCACTGATTGGAGAGATGCCAAGTCCAATTTTTTCACAACAACATTGACACTACCGCTCATCTTCTTCACGTCCTCTGCAGCGTTATTAGCTCGGTCCATGTCTCTGCAGGCCAGAATGACCCGGGCGCCTAGAAACACAGCAGCAAATCTTAAACCATTAGGACGAAATTAGATAATTAAAGACTGTAATATCACTCAATCATTATTTGTATAGTGCGAATTCATAACAAGGGTTATCTCGAGTTAAAGGCTTTCTATGTGATTTTTCACACTTACATGTAATATAAATCAAGTATATCCTCTGAAAATAACTCTGTGAGTCATGACTGTCTACAATGGGTGTAACACCCGAGTCCCACTGTCTGTGATGTTTTCAGAGTTTTCAGAGTCCTATCTTCACTTTGTTTACATCGCCCGAACAGCCGGCTGACTCCTCCCCTCGAGTATAAAAGTTGTTTAATTGAGGGACTAGAGAAAAGAAGAATAACATACTGTACTCACTGCTTAACTGTGTTTCTAGATCACGCTCATTTCAGGTAAATTTACATGCAGTGTGAAGATACCAGCATAATAAAGATCGCTAGCATTAGCATGCTAACACAACAATGCAGCGCAAGTTGTTTTGGTTTCATGCTGGTGCTCAAGGGCGACATCTGCTGGATGCAAAAAATACAACGCATATAAAGCCTTTAACAAAAAATCTAAATAGAAATAAAAGACAGGTCACTAACCTCTTCGAGCCATGTCAACAGCTGTTTCTTTGCCAATCCCCGTGTTTCCTCCTGTGATCAAGACAGTTTTTCCGTCCAGTCGGGCTTTGCTGTGACAAACTCCACCTGCCATCCATTTCTTTGCTCCAAAAAGCCCCACTCCTGTAACAACATGAATGAATGAAAAAAAAACTTTATTGCCCCTAGGGGGAATTTGCCTTGTACAGAGAGCATAAAAAACACAATACAAACAAACATTTACAGGAGAGCACACAAGAACACATAAAAACACACTAAAGCGTCACATGATTCAATGAGGGATTTCAGCAAGTTAAATAAAGTGCAGAGTGCCGAGTCCGTCCTGTATAATCAGCTCTTATTAAGCAGCTGAATACTGCGCAGTACAAAGGATGTAATGCCTCTTTTAGTCCTCATCCTGGGCATTCTGTACCTGCGCCCTGAATTCAAAGAGTTTACATCCCCACTGTTACAACAAAATCATGTCCTCATGTCATTTAATACGTCTTCATAAATCTACCTGCCCAGGACTTCAAATATTAAAAGGTTTCAACTTTCTGTCTTACTGTTTTCATAATGGACTTGTGTTTTCAGTAATGTGTTAAATAACTGCTACCCAAATACTTTCTGTAGTTCTGGATGTAATGAGACAACATGTAGTTGTTTATCATGATGATGTTGTTTTGAATGACTTTGAGCCTTGATGTTAAAAAGAACTTTCATTTTTGAAGTCTTAGAAAATCTAGGCAAGTTAATGATATAGTTTTCATTCGTTCTGAATTGTGTTTTTCTTTCATTTTGAAACCGTTATAATAGAATAGAATAGAATAGAATAGAATAGAATAGAATTACTTTATTGATCCCAAACTGGGAAATTGTGGCGTTACAGCAGCAGGTTATCCAAACACACAATATTAGCAAATAAACACAATATAATATTAAATACAAAGTAAATAAGCACTAAAATATCAAAACTAAGAATGGGAATATATACAACCAAGATTTAACTTAGCATCATGTTTACATTTATATTATGTATACAGTTATATTTATATTACATATATATATATATATATACAGTTTACAGTTATATTTATATTACACATATATATATACAGTTTACAGTTATATTATTATAACTGTAAACTGTTCATTCATTCATAAGTAAGTGTATAATGATAATAACTATTAATGTTGTTATTACCTATTTCCTTTTTCTGCTGTCATACGTTTGAACAACTTAAAGATCCTCAGTTCAACTATTCCCTTTCAGATGTGATTTTATCCTGATCAGTTTAACTGAAGGTCAAATCAGGTCACACTGCAGCCCTGAATTCATCTTTATTTTTTATTCAGCTATATCTAATCTACTTCTGTTAATCCATCAGTGTTTGTAAACTAACTGGGTTGTTAACAGAGCAGCCGAAAATGCATGTAGAAAACAATCAAAGTAAGTTTATACAACAATAATATTCTGTGTAACTTCAATGAGATCTCGCGAGATTTCTTAGCTTTTGGCTTTCTGATGTCAAAGCTGTTTTGTAATTCTGATGTTAAAGAAAAACAACAACAAAGAGTATCACGTCATTATCAACAAGCCCTGAGTGTATGCTTCAATTTAAAAAGACTAAACTGATTTTTTTACATTAAGGCTAAATGCTGCCAGCGCACTTCCGGAAAGATAATGCTGTTAAGTGGCAACATATTGATCACCAGCGTTCAGTGAGTGATCCCGAAAAATCTATTCTTGCAAACGTTGTGCTCACCATTCACCCTTCAAACATTGCATTTTCTTACCTGTAACTGTGACCACAGCAATAGTTTTAGGATAGTGGAAAACAAAGGATCTTATGGCTGTGAAGGTCTGCATCATCCAATCACTCCTTCAAACTGTGATCTCTGTTAAACTCCAAACACAGCGTTTAAAGTGAGGGTCTGTTTGCTAAATCCCTGCTGAAAAATAAATGAACTCATAACACATTCTTCTTCTGCGTGTTGGACTGGCAGACTAGACGCAGCATTGGTGTGTTGCTGCCCCCCACAGTCTGAACTCATCAATTATTTACTCCTCATATTCATTGGTAGGCTGCAGGTCTGTTGAATGCAGAAATTACAGCCGTTTTGTTGTTGTTGTTTTTCTCCTGGACTCTTTGAGGCATAAGTTGAATATCCCCCCCCCCCCCCCCCACGGTTCATGAGGCCTCTGCACAGTTTCTTTATTTCTTCTGAGAGGAGGCTGCACTCACCATAGACTGTAAATATAAAGGTCCACACCGACACTTCCAATCAAGATGTGTTTTGATCAGGGCACACAATGTCCTAATCTCAGCCTCAGCAGCTTAACGTTGTCCCTTCTTCTTTTTTTTGCACAGCTTTTAGGAGCCCAGTGTGCTACAGAGGTGAATATCATACACTGAAAAAACATTTTTAGGTTCATCCAGTGTTTTATTTTTTCCAGTGTATAAATGTCTGTGTTTATGTTCCCTGTCTCCAGGCTTTTTACTTTATCTGCTGCTTCATTCCTCTGAAATTCTAGTATGAGTTAGCACCCACATAAATCCCACACTGCAACCCAATTAATTAATTAATTAATTCTGGATATTGCCAACATCACTTCTGTCATTATGTCTGGCCTGGCCTTTGATTTACAGTGTTTTATAGTGCTGCAGACTTCTGTAGACTGAGGTCTTTTCTTTTCAACCCACATGAGGGCACAGAGGATGACAAACAGTTCTACTGTAAACACCAGGACACCAGGAAGCCTCCACCCATTCCCTTTTGTGAGTTCCCTACAAACACTCTGAAGGCTATAGCTCTCCATTGGGGTCTCTGGAGCCATCAGTATAAATTTGCATGCTGTTTCCCCACACTGATGTTCCATGACTGTATTAACTAGATTTAAATAAAAAATAAATACATAAAAATGTATTATTTCCTGCTGTTTGTTCTTTGAGCATATTAAGGAAGTCTGAGTATATGTCAAGGCTCAGGTCAGCCTCTGAGGAGTGGGAGGCCAGCAGATAGTTGGACTCACTTTCCTCATCAAAATTCCAATCTCATTTACTTTTTCCTTCATGGAGCTCACAAAGCTAAGCTTTTTGGGTTTCCCCTTTGGATTTCCTGTAGTGTTGCTCTATATGACATTTAGTTAGAAAGTCTGGTTTATTTGTTCTTACTTTGACCCCATAATGTAAGGCCAGCTTCCCTCTCTCTGGACAGAGATTCCTTATCATCACCTATATAAAGGAATCCTATACGTTCCTCTTGTAAGTGAGCTTTGACATTTCCATAGAAAGATCAAACCGGTTGAGCTTGTTCCAAGGGAGGCGCATGATTCACCTTTTTGTTGTTAAAAAAAAAGTCTATAATTCAGTTATAAGAAAAAAATAATGACTATCTAGAACTACTGCTTCCATCAGTTACAACTTTCATCAAGTTCCAGATTAGATTCATTATAATGTTCTTTGTGATGCACAAATCCATAGTTTGCTATTGATTCTTACAAAGCCTCCAGCAGAGGTCCCTGTAGGTTCACCAACACAGTCTGGCTGCCTTCTGAAGGAGTCCAGCAGATGGCGCAGGACCTTCATATGAAGTTGGAGATTTTAGGTTTAATCGCTGCTGCTGACAGGCAAGTTCAAGAACACTGGGAAATTACTTTATATGGAACAAATTATATCCTAAACTCCTACGAGCCATTTATGAACCGTTTCTGCTGCTGTTTGAAGATGAAAACCAGCAGCACCAAGTAATAACAGTATCACCCCCTCAGATGTGAATCAAAGTCTGATCAGATCAGCCTGAATCATTAAATCTGTTGATTACTGTGGAGAGTATAAACATAATGTGAGATCATTAAGTCATCCATAGGGTTAAAAAATAATGGAGCAGCCAAACGTTATGAGTCTGGACAAGGACTCAATTTAGAGCTTTGACCTTGGGGTTTACAAGGTGTCATGTGAGAGTGTCTGTTAACAAGGAGGGTTTCCTTGTGTCTGTGGAGGTTGGCAACAAGTGGAATTTCTACATACCACATGTTCAAATGTTGCTGCAGAAAGTCAGAGGATTATGTAATTTCCTCTGTCCACTGTAATAATATGCAATAACCACATTTTTGCAGGACAGTCTCTAATTGTATAAAGTACAAACTACATGCAGGGACATAAACAGCTGACCTTCACTGACCTTCTCTACAAAGTTTACAAACAAGTCAAGGACTAATAGTTTTCATTCAACTTGTGACGTGTGCTTATAAATTACTTTATTTTACTTACTTGTACATGCAGGCCTCCTATTCTAAAATGATAGAGCACTTAGAGGTGACCGGAGTGTCTCTGTTGCTGGCTCACCACCAAACCTCATGTCATGTGACTGCTCTGCTCACTTCCCATGCTTTCTCCCAGTATGGTTACCTTCCCCCTGCTAAAATTAGAGGGCCCTCTGCCGAGACATTTTGGAATGTGACTATCCAGTACACGCTGTGCTGCAAATGACATTGGGATCACAATAAATTTAATATAAATATTTTTAAAAAACATTCCCCGAGTTAACTCTTTCGCCACTGCAAGAACCCTTAATAAAACAGAATGACTAAGCTTTGTTTGTAGATTGTGGCTGGAAGCAAACATGTTCTGTAAATGTTTAATAGGCATTTAAAAAAAAATATATATATTTCTGTGTAACATGAACACCTTTCTGCACTTGGCACTTTAAACCTGGTCAAAGTGTGTCATTATGATAACTTCAAATGTTCATCTTGTTAGGACATTACGCCCTATATTCAGTAAATTGTCAGAGTGTAAATAATAAAACCCAAGGTGAATTATTTAAAAAATTGGGTTTTTAAGTGCAGTAATGTGATCAGAAAATGTCCCATGGAAATGTGTTGCCAACATGTTAACAGAGATTTTTTGGGTTATCCTTTTTACACAACGCGTTACTGAAGCAGCCTACAACTGAAATGACGGCCTTTGTTGAACGGGGGTTGTGAAAGTTAACCAAAAAATATTGCCCTGAGCCCTGTTTGGAAATGTATGATCCACTGTTCCAGGTGACTGATCCATAAAAACTGCTCACCAGAAGTGTTTGCAATTAGTCCAGATATATCTCCAAGCATTGCTGAGTGGTGTTATTAATGCCCCCTGACCTCATTAAAGTTTACCACATGTAGACTACATGATGTAGGGCTGGGTAGCCAGATGCAATGTCCAATTCACATGACCACTAGATCACCATATTATACAAACATTTCACATCACAAGATTTTGTCATAATGCAAACCACCACCAAGGTCGTTTTGTACAAACCTGATTGATTATCAACATTCCACATCAGCAGCAGAAATCTTGGTTGGAAACAGAAATGCACCATACGAGATAAATGTTTGCTAAAAGCTCCACCAGAACATGGTCTGATAAAAATCTGTCTGAACATGAGGGTCCCAGACGCATCTGCAAGAGCAAATCAGTCTTGTTGCTTTTATGTGTCGTATTTTATTTTTTCATTTTCATACATATCTTTTTAATTCTTATTGGTGTGCATTAGTCTCTCAATGATTTTATAAACTACTTTTTTTGTCAATAACTTTTTCTGCACTCTTGTAAAGCACTTTGAACTGCAATTGAATTTGTCTGAAAGGTGCCGTATAAATAAAGTTTGATTGATTGATTTTGATTTGTTGATTGTTTTGCCCATTCTTTGTCTTCTGTGTGAGACTCAACTCTACATGAGTGAAATAAAGGAAGGCAAAGGTCTAATTAAAACCTTTGAGTGGCCCTTTAAGCTAACTAACCAACATAAAGTGTACAACCTTTTAACTTTGTCTAAAACTACGGAGGCCCTGAAGATTCAATTAACAAAAATAAACAGCCGTTTTGGAAATTGATTCCCCTTTTTGTAGATAGATAGATAGATAATTTATTGATCCGGAGGGAAATTCAAAGCATCCAGTAGCAGGTTACAAAGACATGACATGAAACATTTGTTACAAATTAAACCACAAAACCAACGCCCCCCCTCCCATACATATATATTAACCTGAAAAAATGATTTAAAGAATCCCCCTTGACGAATCAAACTTAAACTGTGCAATTAAAAATAGACTTATACAAGAAATGTACATAACCCATTCAGGGATAAAAATATATGTGCGATTTAAAGCAAGAACCTATAAACAGTTGAGGAAAGAAAAATCTGTAATTAGACCTGAATAT
This sequence comes from Labrus bergylta, assembly GCF_963930695.1. Classification (NCBI taxonomy): domain Eukaryota; kingdom Metazoa; phylum Chordata; class Actinopteri; order Labriformes; family Labridae; genus Labrus; species Labrus bergylta. Next base: position 28,733,794 of record NC_089201.1, on the reverse strand, counting down.
AAAAAATAAATAAATAAAAAAGTGTTGACCTTCTGAAGTTGTGTTGTTTATATATGTACAGCACATACATATTTAAAAAAGCAGACAGTGCACAGTTATCAAAAACAGACATTAAATAACAGACTGTAAACTGTGGGAACGGATTTACAAACGCTTTTTAATTTTTTAAACTTGAGCCTTCGAGGTCTCCGTATCAAAGATTTAAAAAAAAAAGTAAGAGGGAACCAATGTCTCAAATTTCATTAAAAAAAATTTTTTTTACAGCGTGCTTCTTACGGAACTAATCGAGGGGGATAATCACCGGTATAGGATAATATATAGTATTTATTTTGTTTCTTTTAAAAGGGTGCATGAAACGCGGACCAGGACTTTTACAGCATATATAAATAAGAGGAGAGAGTTCACCCTGATTTGAACCGGTTTGAACCCCGGGGTTGAGTGTAGGTTGCAGCTGCGCGGTTACCTTGTTTCGGTCCCTCCTCCTTTGAGTCTCAGTGACATGACGTAGGTCTCAGCGTGTCCCGCCGGGGAGGGAACAAGGGCGGTGCTGCCACAGCCTGCTCTCTATATTTCACAGAGCCTCGGAGCGCCCTTTCCCTTCCTTTTTCTTTTTTGCTTTTTTCACTTTCGTCGAGTGTCAACCTCAAACATTTGGGAGAGACAATGGCTGGATATCTGAAAGTCCTCAGCTCTCTGTCGAGGTCTGCCGCCGCTGTTTCCAGAAACCCCGCGGTGCTCGCTCCGGCTGCAGGATGCCAGACTTTGTCACAAAGAAACTGTGAGTGTCGAGAGGGTCATCCTCAGCATCTTTATGTTGACGCTTGACTTGCAGCTTCTGTGTTTTAGATATCTCATTTTTAATGTAAACTCAAGATTAATTATAAATGGTAGTGAGCCACAAAATTAGGACATCCGCTAGAAGCCGGGTTGCGCCGAGCTTTTCGCTGCCATGCGCCGGAGGGAGGGGGGGAGAGATGTCTTTGTCTTCCCCATCCAAAGTTAGAAATCAGTTTATGACATTGTAAAAACATTGATAGGAATCCTGCACTGCAAATGCAAACGAGACTTCTCGAGATTTCCTCCGAACAAAATTAAAAAGGAGTGCAACCATGAAGGAGAACATTTCGGGGGGGAGCAGCAGATGAATCAAATCTTCCCTTTTTATGGCGTCATGTCTGTGCAGAAATGGTGATAAATACACAGTCATTCGTCATTGTTATAACCCATGTGAATGTTAAAATGTCTAAAAAATCACCCTGCCGTCATTTCTGATAATGCAAAAGTGAGTTGGGGAAAAGTTTTCCTCCGGTCAGCCGACACTGTGCATACGAGTCTCCGCTATATGGAGCAATGGCTGCCGCTGCAACAGCTCGGTTAGTCCCGGGTCATGTTTTTTATTTTTTCCCCCAATCTGGTTTTGCAAATACCGTCACAGTCTACCACTTCTGACCTTTTTTACATAACGAGCTTTAAATAGCTCAATCAGACATTTTCTGTTTTTCCCTTTTTTTTTTTTAAACCAGTGTCAGGGTTGCAGCCAAAGTCTAAATATTTGTTTGTGTTATTTGGAGCAAGGGATCAAGATGTGTATCACGTGATTTCTCTGCAGTCATCCCAAATTTCACACAGCAGGATCTCTGCTCTGCTCTGCTGTGTTGTAGGTGTTGTGCCTGTCTTCTGTGCAACCACACACACCAAGCACCAGTTAGTGTTTAGAAAGCAGTGTGGGTCAGTTGAAGGGCACTGTGGCTTGTTGAGTGTGATTGAATCAACATGTTGTTTAAACTCAGTGCTGTCAATGGTAAATGATAGTATGCACACAAGAATGTCTTAGGTACACAAAACATCTCCACACAAAACAAGTAGTCTCACAGACGCATTGTCTCTGCCTTTTAATCCAATCTGAAGTTATGAGTGTTTAAAGCAAGGTGACGATAAGATGACGCCCGATGATCTTTGACCCACTTCTTCAGTTTAATACTGCTGTCACAAGCTGCACTGTCTTTTGCTTGCCCGGTGCATTTACATCCTGGCTGTGGATTTTTTTTACAGAGGGACGGTCTGCCTGCCGCCTCAAGTGCAAACTTCACGCTGTAAACTTTAAAAGTGCTGAGTTCCTCTTTTGTGTCCGTATTTCAAGCGCCGTTTTTTGACAGTTAAAGCGACCTCCTCACACCACCGCCTGAAGTCTTTGGTTGTAGTCAGTTTGTCTACATTAAGGTAGAGCGTGAGGGCTTGCCTCTATTTGTTGAAAGGTAACCATGGAGGAGACATATTGACAGAGGTTATACCGGTCATTGGAGACACTTGTTTGGCTGCTTGCCATAAATGCACACAGAACCAGTAGAGTTGAGCTCACAGCAACAGAAAACACTTTTTAAGTTCTCGTGTTTGTTTTAAATGTAATTTTCTCCAGACATGGTTAATAGGACTGCAAAATGCAAGGTTGCACTTCATGCACTGTTCTTGTTTACATATTCTGTTCTTTCATTAGATATTTCCTGATTTTTAAATCCCATTTCACTGTTGTTGATTTTACATTCCTAAAGCTTTTGAATGTTTAGTCGACGAGACACTAAACTGAGGCTTGTGAGTCGTGGTCATGAATACAATACTCAATTCAAAGTATTGTTTTGTCGTCGACTTATCCAAGGTGCTGAAACCACCGTGTTGCATTGGTAGCGTTGTGAATGGTGGCATCATTTTTCAAAGCTTCTTAAAAAGAAAGTAACGGTTTGTTTAAATGTCAGTTTTGCTTTCACTTTTGATTCTTACTCAAAATGCACACAGATGTTATTTACAGACCCATAATACGCTATGAATCAAAGACAGTCTGGTTTGTATTATTTCATTCTTGGTTGTAAGTAAATATATCTCTGCTGGTGTGGCCGGCTTCTTTCTGCAGACCCCATATATACACCGAGCATGTGCGGAAGATGTGGGCAGGCAGGCCCGCGTGACGTTAGTTTCAGCTCGCCCTTCAGTGTCCAGCTTTTGTTGATACATTCAGATGTTATGTAACATGCTCGGCCCCCTCCTGCACGCCCCCCCCCCCCCCCCCTCCCCCACCGCTGTGATAGTAGAGCCCTATTTGAGCAGATTTAGGTTGGACGAGTGTGAAATGATGCCAAACAGTAGGCTGTTAATGACGTACCCATGATGCACTGCTGCAGAGTGTGTCCCTCTCCAATAGAAGAACTGACCCGGATATTAAATGTATGAAAATGCAGTTAACTTTGCCTGCTCGTAGTGTGTGTGCTTCGTTTTTTCAGGCTTTTACATCCTGAACAGCTTTTTTCAGTTTCACAGATACTGTGTGGGAAGATTCATGGTATTCTTTTCAGCAGCTTACACTACTTCTTATTAATGAGAATAATATCTTAACATGATTAATGATATCTTTACAGACTTTTTTTTGCTGGACTGGTGACTATTTCATCAATTGATTACAAAGATTTATTGGCTGACAGTTTCAGGTTCTCTGAAAATCTGTACACTTACATTCTATACACCATATCTTCATACACTGCATGCAGGTTTGTCACTTATTTTCTTGATTAATTCACTATTTGATAAGTCTACAGAACTCAAAAAATGTTCCGTTGATTGTTTGAAAGGGGTCAACAAGCTCATCCGAACGCCCCATGCTGGGATTACATCTGCTTTTCTTAACTCTCTCTGTCTCCTATATGCTAGTGCGTAACATAGTTTTAGATTGAAGGTCACGACTGTCTCTATGAGGTTATTTTCAGAGCCTCGTGTTCACCATGTATCTGTACTCGGCAGAGCAGAGGCTGTTTTGACAGGTGTTACCGAGGCTTGACCGCAACCCGGTCAAAAGTCTTCACAAACCCACGTCGGTTGTTTTTTTTTTTTTTTTTTAAATATCTATTTTTATGACATGCTTTTAGTTTTGTATGAGTACAGCTTGTTGTGCAGTGATTCCACCAAACCTCTTCTGTTTACTCACATTATTCTGAGAAAGGCTCTAGTAGTATGAGGGAACATTCATTGGGCTGGGAAGGCAGAGGGGTCACTCGATCCTTTTGCTCCTCCCCCTGTACTTTCTATTCACTGAACAAGTCCTGCTGGCAGCACTCTCACACATACGCCAGAATGAGATGATTAAATGTTCTTTGCTGTGCTGATCCACCTGGGAAGCAAAGAAGGCAAGAGACCAAGGTTTTAAGAGTTTATTAGGGAATGAAAATATAGAATACTTTATGTTGTTACAGATCAAACTTTTTGCCAAATTTCTTGGTAGTTTTAAACTAAAAGTATTTTGAGAAAATTGCATTCAGGATTCCAAGAAATGTTAAACCTCATTACTAATGTCTTTAGGGAGTAACTGATGACTCCTAAATGAACAAACAATCAAGAAAACCCCCTTTAGCAGTGATGCAATTCTGATCCTTTTTTTCTGATTGGCAAAGTTTCAGTTCTTAAGTTGCATCAAAGTACTCTGAGGTTTTGTCAACCAATGGCTGTAAAGGTCAGTGTTATTGTACATTGGCCTTGATTCGTTTACCACACACCCTCCCTGCGCAAAAAAATACTTTGATGAAGCCATATCAGGGCATTCCACCAATCAAATGTCAACTAAGGTCAAATGTCAAGATAAAGTAGAGAGAAAGTCTCTAAAGTTTGACGATTTTTAGTTCTTAGTTTTTATGTTAGTGTCTTAAATGGACGGTATGTAATTGCCGCCGCCCGAGATCTCTCGATCAAAACAAATAACTAGAAAAGACGACGGCGAGGCTGGCGGGGAATCACGGGAGTGACTCTCTCTGTTACTCCACCCCCACCCCAGATAACGCTGAGTTGACTGTAATCGAGACGAACGGCCGAAACAGACCTGAGGAAGAGAATGTGTTTACTGACGAGCTAACTTTCACTTTTTGTTTCCACGACAACAACAGACTTTTTGTTTTCTGTCACGGCGACCGCAGCAACAAGACAACTGCCATTAAATGTTTGATTTCTCTGGCTTTGATAACTGTTGGAAATATTTGAGGTTATATAATAAATCAACAACAACAAAACATTATAACAGACGTTTAGTCAGTTTTTAAATTATAATTTAGATATTTGAATGTAAAAATTCCACATATTGAATCTTTAAAGGCAAATAAGTCAAATGTTCATCACAAGTAACTCTACCCTGGGTTACGTATTGTCCCTTTTTTTTATTGGACCAGCAGCAGCAACAACAACAACAACAAAAACTTCAAGTAAACACAAGGTGCAATGGCAGCATGTCTAACTCAGAGTTATTGTCACAAGCAAACATTTGGTGTTTAACTAGAAAGATTCATTCATTATTGTCATAATTCAACGGTTTCCTTTTACCATCTAATCGGCTTATAATCTTTGTAAGAAGTAAATTGTTGTGATAATAAAAAGCTTTGATTGGAGTTGAGTCAAACGGAAAGTGAATCAACCAAATGAATCTGAAGCAAATTTACCATCAATGTGTCTATTTATTCACTTTTCATGTAAAACTGCAAAATCATTCTTTGGTTCCAGTTTGTGATTTTTTTTTTTTCTTCTTCATTGTATTTGATAGAACATTTTACATCATCCAGTGCTGGACCCAGTTGAAAAAGAGATTTTGAGAGTGAATAAAACAGAAATTAAAAGTCAGACCAATCAATAATCGTGTAGAAATTGCAGCCTGTGGCACAGATTTGATTCATCGTATGTGCAGGAAAAGGGGAAAATGCTGCTGGCTTCACTCTGCAGACGGCCTATAAATAGAATCTCTTTTTTTCCAGTCCTAGTTTCCTGTGTTTGACTGTTGCTCAGCACTCAGTGAAACTCAAATGCATTTTTAGTGAATGGAAAAAATGCTTTAGTATAAACCCTTTCCATGTGTATTACTGACAGATGCTGACAAACGCATTAAGGTGGCCCAGCCAGTGGTGGAGATGGACGGAGACGAGATGACCAGGATCATCTGGGAGTTCATCAAAGAGAAGGTGAGGGTCGGGGGGGGGGGGGGGGGGGGGTGAAGGGTTAAACACCGCTGAGGATACCCACTCTGTCTGTCTCACTCCTATTTTTACATCACAGACTGACACGTGGATGTGAGGGGAGGGTTACAGGCAGATTATGTATGTATGATGTGGGGGAGGAGCCTGTGTGATGTTTCATTCAGTCAGTGGCTGATTTCATCCCGAGAGAACAGATGGTGTGTTGGCTCAGGAGGAGAACGTGGCGAAGCATGAGATAAAACACTGTCATCTTTATTTTCTTACAACTGATGCTTCAAAAAAATAGAACCATGTTAACAAATTGAAACATGTAAATAAAAAACACTTGCTCTGCAAAACACAAAACACAGACTGCAGAAGCTGATTATTATTTGTCCAATTATTGGGCTTCTTCTACTGAGAGGAAGTACCTTGTGTTTAAAATCACAGTGATCCCAAAATAAAAAAAGTTTCCTCCTGTGACTGAAGTTTTCTTGACATTAAAGTCTGTTCTAGAATAATAGTACGATCGATAAATTACTTTATAAACGCCCAGTGTGGATCAGATAGATTGACAGGATGCTGATCATTATCTTGCGTGTTCTTTGTCGTCGTTTTAGCTCATCTTGAACAATGTTGACGTTGAGCTGAAGTATTATGACCTGGGTCTGCCGTACCGTGACCAGACTGATGACCAGGTCACCATCGACTCCGCCCTGGCAACTAAGAAGTACCACGTGGCGGTTAAGTGTGCCACAATCACACCCGACGAAGCCAGAGTGGAAGGTATGGAGCAAGACTTCGATAGCCTCCTGTGCAGTTCCAGTTAAAGAGAAACAAAGACCTGCACACATTGCATTTTTTGTTTTATGTAAAGGGAAAGCTTTGTAGTCATTGTAGCTGTTGGCAAACACTCGATTTAAATGATTTCTAATGCAAATCTATTCTAGTCAAATTCCTTGCAGCAGCAATACCTAAAACAAGCATGCTGTCTTTCTTTTGATTGTGCTTTTTGTAGGTCATCTGTATTTTCTGTCTTAATATAGTTTACTGTGTGTTTTTTTATTTTTAGAGTTCAGTCTGAAAAAGATGTGGAAGAGCCCCAACGGCACCATCAGGAACATCCTCGGCGGCACCGTCTTCCGCGAGCCGATCATCTGCAAGAACATTCCCAGGCTTGTTCCAGGCTGGACGCAGCCAATCACCATCGGCAGACACGCGTTTGGTGATCAGGTAATTCTCCTACCTCTGTAAGAATGAACGGGACACTTCAAGGACTCGTCTGATGGCTCTTGATGTGTGATTTTGTTTTGTTTTGTTTTTTTCTTACAGTACAGAGCAACAGACTTTGTTGTCGACCAGCCTGGCAAATTCAAAATGATCTTCTCTCCTGCTGACGGCAGTGCAGGCAAGGAATGGGAGGTCTATGACTTCCCTGCTGGTGGCTGTGGAATGGGCATGTACAACACAGACGAGGTGAGTGTGACCTGTAATTAAAAAACAAAGAAAACAGAACATGTCCGTATCTCTCTCTCAATACTCTGTGACTAAATCAGAGAATGGTAGCACCTGTCTCAAAGCGAAGAAACTCATTCAGAAAAATGGTTTTAGGTTGAATAACTGGTTCTTACTGCAAAAGAATCAGGTTTAAGGAAATGTCAACAATAGAAGTATGCGGATACCTAACATAAGGGGTCTCCCTGGGACAGGTTCTGGGGCTACATAAGGGTGGATGACGTGTCCAAATCATTTTCAATCTCATCCCTGATAGGATCACCGTTCAGATGTATTCCTGATTTTAATTGTCTCTGCTGTGACGAGCATTATTTGTAATCATTTTGATGTATTTATCTTCTTTCCTCTCTGGCCTGCTGCTGTAGTTTATGTTCACTGGATCTGTGTACTGAAGTCTGCACTCATGTTTTGTGTAAGCTAAGGGTTGCTATATCCTTGAAACCTAAATGTGTTAATGCCATGTACCATGCCTTTAAAAAGTTCAATAAAAACATTTGAATTCCAAAAAAAAACAAGAGAAGCATATGGTACAATTGTTGAAAATGGCTACATGACCGTTTAGGTGAAATTAAACTCGGAATTAACTTAAATTTCCATGTTAGTAATGAAGTCACATGTCACCCTACAAATGAAGAATAAATAGGGATATGGCAACGTGGACACTACACCTTAGTGGGATCAACATATGGTTGGTTTAACAACATACATCGATTATATGCATAACAAAAAAAATCTGCGTGGGACTCAATCTGTGCTTAACTAAAGAATTGATGGATGGATGTGTCCAAAAAGCAAATCCCTGTGAGAAGGATAGCAACATGTTGAGTTTAATAGTGAATATCCTTGTTAATTAATTACCACCAAGCAGGTGACACAAGAGAATTAATCCAAACAGGAATCTTGTTGTTGTCTTGTAAACAGTGACCCTAGAGGATACCCTGTTTTTCCAAGAATGTATATTTTGTTTTTTTAGATGCTGGGGGGGGGGGGGGTAGATTCAAGTCTTGTCAAGTATTTCAAAGTCTTCTTGTTTGTGGTAGGAATAAATTTAGACTCTGTTAATGATATTCATAGTACTGAAAGGAAGTGTGGGACTGTTTTTGTACATGGCTTTAATAGCTTTGAAAATACTTCATGATCATGAAAATGAATCCCAAGTTATAAAGGCTTCATTCTTGCTGGTAGTTTCCAGTTTCCACACCGATGAGCACCCTTTTAGACTCACTGATTTTTAGTCATTTCAAGCAGTTATCGCTCAAATTACTGTGGGATTAAAGTACAAGATTTTTTTTACATGCTTGCTGAAAACCAGATAATTCTGTAGAAAAATCTCCCCGAGGCTATTTGCAGATTCAACACGGAAGTCTTCTTTTTTTTTTAAGAGCAGACTAACCTCTCAACCCGCTAATCTACTGTTTTGTTTGCTTTCATCAACACAGGTCTGTTTGATTTAACAACATCGGAGGTCACGGTAGATGACTTTCAACTTGTTAAGTTGAAGGTTGTTAACCTCTGTTGCTACTGATAAAAATGCTGCTGCAGTAAGTGAACTGTGTGTGTTTTCTCTCCCTGTCACAGTCTATCACAGGCTTTGCACACAGCTGCTTCCAGTATGCTATCGGCAAAAAGTGGCCACTGTACATGAGCACAAAGAACACCATTCTCAAAGCCTATGACGGCCGATTCAAAGACATCTTCGAGGATATCTTCCAGAAGTGAGTGTCCTCTCTCTTGGTATGAAGTGTTTCAGTTGTCTTCACTTCACTTTACTTTGTTTTCTTATTGACAACCCAGAAAGCCAGAAAATATTTAACTAAATGATCATATTTTTTTCATTCTTATGTACGGAATAAAAACGCTCTCCAAAGTAAAAGTAGCTGTAGTTTCTGATGTGTTTTTTCATTCTTCCTTCAGGCACTACAAGCCCGAGTTTGACAAACTGAAGATCTGGTATGAGCACAGGCTTATTGATGATATGGTCGCTCAAGTGCTGAAGTCTTCTGGAGCCTTTGTGTGGGCTTGCAAGAACTACGACGGAGATGTCCAGTCTGACATCATCGCACAGGGTGGGATATTTAAAAAGCAACACCAGTATAGCTTTTTTTGTTTTGAAATACTGATACCTCTAAGCATATGCCATTTTATTTAATTTTTTTTAGCAGATGTGTGGGTTGCAGATTTTGTTTCATGTTGTCTTTCCTTTGTTAGGTTATGGCTCTCTGGGACTGATGACTTCAGTTCTGGTGTGCCCTGATGGAAAGACAATCGAGGCCGAGGCTGCCCACGGCACTGTGACCAGGCACTATCGCGAACACCAAAAGGTCAGTCAGTAACTCATCTTCATAAATCTCAGGGCTCCTCGGTACTGGGAAAACATTTCAAGTGGGCAATGAAACAGAATGTCCCACACTGTGAGCTTGCAAAAACAAACTGTAATCTGTTGAGTTATACTGCCACCATGTGGTGATCCCTGAGAATGAGAAATATGATGAATACATGATTGCACTACATAAATGATTACACTAGAACATTTAAGCACTGTCTGCAGAATATTTTAAAAGGGTTCAATTGAGCCTCGACTTGATTTTCAGGGAAGGCCGACTAGCACCAACCCCATCGCCAGCATTTTCGCCTGGACCAGAGGCCTGGAGCACCGTGGCAAACTTGATGGCAACCCTGACCTTATTAAGTAAGAGTTGTTTTTTTGAATTTGAAGAAAATGTAATGCCGCTTGAATGCAAGATGCTTCTCCCTAAATATCTTGTATCGTCTGCAGGTTCTCTCAGACTCTGGAGAGGGTGTGTGTCGAGACTGTCGAGAGCGGGACGATGACCAAGGACCTTGCAGGCTGCATCCACGGTCTGCCCAAGTAAGCTCACATCTGTGTTACTTCTTACATTTAGTTCAGGAGTTGTTGATGTCTGACCACTGTGTCACAAATGACCATATGTAAGATGTGTGACAGGGGATCTCTGTTCTCTCTCTCTCTGGAATGCAGCAAATTCATTAGTGAATCAGATATAATGGCCTGAACTATTTATACAATTCTACAATTCACTTAGCAGACGCTTTTATCCAAAGTGACGTACATCAGAGAGTAAGAACAACACAAGCAAGGATCTAGAAAAAAGGGAACAATGTGAGTAAGAGCAAACGATCAGCTTTGAGTCTGATTGGACACACAGGTGCTGACAGGAAGTGACCAGAGGCAAAGCACAACATTGAGGGCAGTTCTTGAGAGCTCTAATCAGTATAGAAACCATCTTATAAGTCGTCGTTATCAAACAAAAACCATCGTCATTACCAACATCTATGAAAATAACTATTTAAATATCTTGGAGGTACTGCAAGACAACACAATCACATCTCTGGGAGATTTCTGAAGGGTTAAATAAGGAAAAGCGATTCTTCTCCACGAGACATCACACCGTAAATCTGTAGAATAAAAGGCACGAGTGAAGGACATAACATTTGTATCTAAGGTGTGTATGACCAATTGTGCTGGGAATTTCTATTAACAATGCAAAAGAAAGGGTGTCTTTGTTTAGTTTAATTCTTCTTGCAAGTAGAAGGAACAAAGCTTCAGAGTGTCAATACAGTCTGAAGGAAGCTCCAAGTAATCACTATATGCTTGGGGTTATATACACATGCTTCACAGAAAAATCTTCATGCCTATGTAAGGATTGCAGATACAGACGCAGTCAAATATCAAATACATTTTGTCATACATTTCAACACGTCGCACAACAGTAATGTCAAGGAAACTTCAAGTCTGAGTGACATTGAAGTATTTGTTTTCCCCCTTTGCAAACAAACCCCAGTTCCAGCATCAGACTCATGTTGGCCTGCCACTTCTGCTGGTCTGCAGCTATGATCACTGTCGACTATATTGAAAAACAATTTGAAGAAAATAATCTGAAGATTAATCAATCACTCATTGACTCAGGAATTACTAGTTACTTTAGCTGTCAGATGTCCTTCAATTCTTTAAGAAATGTTTCCCACTACAAGGCCGTCTTTATCAGTCTGAAGCACCACGATAGACCGGGAGTTATTCATCCCGATTCTGACCTTCTACAACTTGAAAGTGTGACCCCAAACAAGCGGATAGTGTCAGTGGGCATGATCTTCTGCAGCCAGTGGGATGTTCGTTTTTTAACATCTCAAGATAACCTTTTGATTTCTTGTTTGTTAGCAGTAAAACTGCAAAATGGGTTTCTGTGGTTTAGCGGGCTGCCATCCAAGTTAAAATGTAGATCTAAGGGACTACAAAGGTTTCCTTGTATTCTGAATAATTAATTAAGGTTGCATTGTGCTGATTTCTCGTGAAGAAATACACAAGAAAACTGAAAGGAGAATTGCATGATTTCCCATTTAGATCCAAGTACAGGTGAAAGATTTATTTTAAACATTGAACCCTAACTCAGGGGTTGGGTTACCCCAGCAGAGGTATGTGCTGTCTTGTTCACTAACTTGTTTCTGCACATCACTGGTACATGTACAAGACGAGCTATTAAGCTATTAGCTCACCTGCTAATGAACACATTCAAAGCTTTTTTTCATCCATGACATACGGTAAAGCATACATCTGTAGATTATTGCTTGAAATGTTCAGCTATGATCAGCAGGATAGATTTTCTGAAATAATCCTAATGTCACATTAGCATGAATCTCACTCTGAATGCCAAATAATAATATATTGATAATGACAAAGCTGTTTATTTTGAACCAGCGACATTATAAAACGTTATACCCTCACAGTTATAACGGTGTTTTTGTCCTTAAGTATTGTATTGAATGTTCTCATCTCGTCTTGCCTTCTCAGTGTCAAGCTGAACGAGCACTACGTCAATACCACGGACTTCCTCGACGCCATCAAGACAAATCTGGACAAAGCCCTCGGCAACTGAAGAACTTGAAAAAGAAAACGTAGTTAGCCTGGAGATTGCAATTTCACTCATCTGTTTCTGTACCTCATTTTTAACTTAAAAAGGTCAATAAACCCACGTATTACTGAAGTTAACAAAGTACTGTGTTTAGAATATGTCGTATTCTATTAGGTTATTAAATGGTCGACAGCTGTACTTCCACCCGATGCCTCCCTAACTACCTGACCCATTATTTGCAAGGTTTTATTTTTGTAATGTGAAGTACTGTATTCGATTACTGTGTAATGCCTCAGGCAGGACTGAAGTCTTTGTCAAACATGTTTGCCAATAAATCCCTTGTTTGAATCACCTTTAACCTTTTGTCATTGTTGATTTTTAAAAGAAACGTAATGCATTTTTAAAGGTAAATAAATTTATTATCTTACAGTTTTGTCTTGGTACACAACATTGTACATACATTTCTATCCACATTATCTCCACACTAATGTCTAATACAGAAAGCCATTTAAACTGAACACATCCCCCTTTGTATCATCACTTAAAAAAAAAAAGTGACGCAATGGAAGTGATGGAACACAGAAGCTTTTTAAAAAAAACTCACAAAATTGAGCGTTTTTATTTTAAATGCACTATTTTAAACATTGCAAATGGGATACCTTGTTTGCAGGTTACGAGTTTGAAAAGCTAAGCACTCGGAAACTGAATATATTGAGCATTTCCCAAATCATTTTCCACAAGGTCCGTGGCCCTGTCACATGTTGGGAGGTTGTCGTTCATCACTTCAGAGCAGTGTACAGCATGATGGATGGCATGCTCTTGCAGACACACTGGGGCACTTAATATTTCTGTCCAAGATTTTTGGGACATTTCTTGTTTGGATTCATCCATACACAAAAAAAAAACAACTGCAGTATGGAAACGGGGTTTGCATCACTTTTGAGAAATGCTGCAGTCTCGTCTGGAGTCTCAAGGCCTGGCTCGGAGGGAGAAAAAAAAAAGTGAGATTTGCTGTAAGAGGTGTGCTGTACTAGAGTCTATTCTCTGTGGTAATCTTTTGAAGTGATCTATATGGGTGGGAGGGAAACCTAAATGTAATTTCATGAGGTCTGCGATTGGACCCCAAGAAATCCAATGTCCCAACTTTACTCTGCAAGATTTGATCTGATTCTTTGGTGAAGGGCTCCTACTACTGAAATGGGTATTTTGATTTTCTTTTCATTAGCATTTTAAAAACATTCCCCTGAAACGATTACATTCATGGACGAGAGATCAATACGGGATGCTGCTTGTTAATGCAGAAACCTTCAAATGTAGACACTGTGGTCCTCCAGTGCGACGCACTGATTCGAATACCAGCCGACATACAAGAGGACTGATGCATTCTGTACAATAATATACAATAAAAACAGATTGTAAATCCATTGGAACAGAACTCATTTTTGCAGACATCAAATTTGATTTATCACAGTATAAATCAAAGCTTTGGCAAGTGAGATGAACAGTAACACTTGTTCCCTTCTTCAATCTTTGACATTAATTTACCCAAACGATCAAGAGAGACTGGGATTGTCTGATAAATAAGTGCAGTAATCCATCGCCATATGCTTTTTAGCATTGAAGCAAAAAAACGTGCTTTAAAAATTAGGCTCAGATGATGTGTCTGTAGTCAAGCAAATGACAACATAAACACATTTACATATATATTTGTTTTACTTTTTAATGCTTGTGTTTAAGACAGTCCACTTTTTTTGAATATAATATATATTTCATAAGTAGATTTTCTGTTTTTTAGAGATGAAAAGAACATGATGATAAAAAAAAAAAGTAAACATTTCCAAAAAATGTGTAGCGATACGAGTGATTCCAGTGCATATGAATGTGCAGTTTGCCGGGTTCTTTAACATTTCAAGAAAACCCCGAGTCCCATGTCAATGACCAAAAATAAAAAAAACAATCCCCTTATCATTATTTCACACTTATATTCAGTTCAGGGTCCTTTTTTTTTTTTTTGATGATTCATGCTGTGTTGAAGCGCCCTGAGCCCTTTCCATAGGTGCTGTAATACTCCATTTGAGAGAGTTTAGCAATGTCTGGAGTGTTGTTGTTGTTAGCCCGGTTCTCTCGCTCGCTGAACTCAAAGCTCTCCTCTTCGAAGTCCTCTTGGCCTTCCGGGTCTGGTGGTGGTTCTGAATGAGAAATCAAAGAAAACACATTTGATCCAATCTGTCTCTCAGTAAAACAAACATACAGAACATTTACTTCAGACACAGGGCCCCCATTGAGGACAACCAATAGATTGCCCTTCCTCCACTGCCTCAGTATCAGACTTTACTGATAGAGACAGGCATGTCTAATCCAGGCACTGCTATATTTACTAACTCACAAGGGGGGGGGATGACAGAGAAACACCAAAACACTTGGCCGCTGTATTATAGTACATGCTGAGTCAAAGTGCATTAGAAACAGCCTGCTTGATAATAATGCATCATGAAGCCAACCAATCAGTCCAAACGGGAAATTTGCCACACATGCATCATATGTGAATTCAGATTTCTTAAAGGGATGTTATCTTCTTAAAAGCAGAGTCTAAATGGGGATAGTTGATGGAGGAGCTTTTCACCTTGTCCTTCCGTTGAGGTGTCCATGATGCCGTGTTTGACCTTCATGTGTCGGCTGAGGTTGCCCTTCAAGTTGAACTTGCTGGAGCAGTAAGGGCACTTAAAGGGCTTGCTACCGGCATGGAGATGCATGTGACCGAGGAGGTTGTACATTCTGTTGAACGACTTTCCGCACACCTTGAGGGACAAGAGGCAACAAAAAAAGTCAGTAACCCCCTTCCCTTTTCGGACGACTTTGTCCTGAACAGAAGCGCCACATGCCTCACTCACCTTGCATTTAAAAGGCTTGACGGGGAGGTGGACAATCATGTGCGTTTTGAGGGTCTGCTTCTGGACAAAGGTCTTGAAGCAGACGTGGCACTGGAAGGGCCTCACACTGGCGTGGATCAGCATGTGTCTCTTCAGGTTGGCAGACAGGGTGAACTCTCTGGCGCAGACGTCACACTTGAATTCTTTCATACCCTGAAGGAGCAAGAAAAGTATTTGGTCCCTTTTAATTCATTTGGCATAAGTATACGGTTTAGAGGAAAAATTAGTAATGAGTCAGGGAGAAGACACGCAAGGACCTTGGATGGGATCATATGCACCCCGGCTTTGGTTTCAGCTCATTAGATTACACTAGCAACCCCCCCCCCCACACCACCACCACCACTATCTCTATCACCTCCCATGGTGTCAAAAGACAGAGTGGAAAAAGTCTAGCGAAAATAACTAAACATTTCCTTAACTTTTATTTCAATAATTAGGCGGAGGCACATCCAATGACTAAGATGTTTCTCTCCTATAGTATGAAACAGACTACAAAATGAAAGTGGAGAGACAAGAGTGATTCATCAGACACAAAGGGAAGTAGCTCTGCAAACGACACACAACACAAAGCGCATGCGAGAGGGGGGTTGAGCCACACACACAAAAAAAAATTCAAGGCCTTTGAAGGCTATGTTTACAAAGCAACTGGTTTGGTGGAAAGGCTGTGATGTAAGTGTGCAATATATCCCCATTTTATGAGGAATAATAATACAGTGGACTCTTGGAGTGAGTGAAGGTAAAATGTCTTCCTGTAAATCCCTAAATCCCTTATTTTTTTACATCTGGATAATGACATTTTTCTATTTTGAATCAAGGTTTAGCAACGTGTGGTTACATAAGGCGAGCTTCCCAACATATAAAAGCTGCTAGACAAAAGGGACATCTTTGGTGTTAGGTACCTTTAGTGGGAGGGTGCGCGCTGCCAGTACCTTGTGAGTTAGAGCGTGCTGTCGGAGGTGGTGGATCTGGACGAACTCCATGCCGCACTCGGGGCAAACGTAGGGCCGCACATTCTGGTGCTTCATCAGGTGGTTCTGCAGCTGGCTGCGGTATGCGAAGGACTTGTGGCACTGTGTGCACTGGTAGGTGGTGGGGCCCTGGTGGCTGGTCAAGTGGCGCTTCAGGTGCGCGTAGGTCGGGAACTCAAGGCCGCATTGGGTGCAGACGTGGCACTGGCCGTTCTCGTGCTTGTTCTCGTGGGTCCTGAGCTCGCTTGGGTAGGCGAACCCCCTGCCGCAGAAACGGCAGCTGTAGGGCTTGACGTCCGAGTGCTGCAGCATGTGCCTCTTCAGGTGGCTGGTCTGCGTGAAGGCCTTCTCGCAAACGGTGCACTTGTGAGGCCGGGTCCCCTGGTGGGTGAGCAGGTGAGTCTGGAGGTGGCTCGGCTGCTTGAAGAGCTTTCCGCAGTGTAGACATTCGTGGGGCTTAATTCCATTGTGGCCCAGAATATGAGTGACCAGGTTGTACTTGGACGTGTAGGACTTTTCACACATGCGGCACTTCCAGCGCTTCAGGCCCTCTCCCACGTCTACGCAATACGACTCGTCGATCTGTACGTTGATGTCCAGCCGGTCGATCTGCATTCGTCTGGCCAGGCCCTCTGGATCTGACCACAGCATGGCCTGGTTGTTGTCCTCGTACTCTCCCGGCAGGGCCATGTCAGGGGACTCGTAGGCCACCTCATTGGACTCGTAATAACGGCTCTCCAGGGGACTTCCACTCTCGTTATTTGTCTTGAGGTTCAGTGCCTCCTCCTCCTCCTCTTCCTCCACCACCAGCTCTTCTTCCTTCCTCTCCTTTTCTTTGCCAGTGTTTACTTCCAGTTCCTGTTTCTGCTGTCCATCTGTTTGTGGCCTGGATGTATCTCGCTCACACGAGGGACAGCCTCCGCAGGCCTGCTCCTCTTTCAGACAAGACTTTTGGGCGACCGGATCCTCCGACTTGCCGGGAGTTCGCCTGCTGTTCGTGTGAATGCAAGAAGGAGGTGTGTCGGACTCCAGCCGTTCACCTTTAACCTGAGCCTGGGGACTCGGTACTTTGTGCGGGTGACCCTCCGATTCTCCTTCGCTCCTGGGCCTCTTGGTTCTCCCGCGGGGTCCCGGCCGCCTTCTCTCGCTGCAGTGGGGTTGCGGCTCGGGCTCTCCGGCGGGCTCGGCCAGGTAGTCTCCGTTTGCCCCTATTAGCTGGTCGGCGTACTCGTACTCTGTTGCCTCCGTTGGAGGAGGGGGGCACTCTCTGGGCTCCCCTGTGTAGAAGCCATTAGGAGCTATGGTCGCCCCGAAGATTTCATTCTGGGAGATGAGTCCAAGAACGGCAGCCTGAGCCAAAGATAGCACCACCACAGGCTCCGTCTGTGTACCCACATCCATTTGGCCCTCAGTCATCTTTGGGTACGTCCGCACCAAGCGGCTACTCTCCTCCTCCTTGAAGAAAACACACAAACAAAAAACACCAGTTTTAAAAAAATTGGATCTTGTGTCTCTGTTTTAACAAACCCTGCCTTACAAATGTATCTTCATATAACCCTTCTGTCCAGTGTAGCCTCCTGATCCTGGTGTCCTTCCTATTAACTAATAACAAAAGGTTTGGTATCGCCCTGATATTAATATTACCGCTAACTCAAATTTGAGGTTCCAGTGCTATAAAATTAGCTCAAAAGCAGCTAAATGAAAGTAACCCAACACTCAAGGAGAAGTTAATGTTTTTTTTCAGGATTACTCTGAAAGCTGCATTCCTTTTATTTCTCTGAATCCAGAAGGACAGCCAATAGAGAAGATAAGGCAGATCTGTGTTAGCAGCCGGCTTCCTTCCTTGACAGGCTTTAGAATAATAAAGAAAAACACAACAAGGGGATGCAGGTCCAGCCAGGATGTTGACTTCCGCCGACTGTCCTCAGCACTTCCTTTGGGGTCCCGGGGCAGCCTGACTGACCAGAAAAGTCAGCTCATCACTGGTTTCTCTATCTGTCCCGTTCATGAAGAGCAGAGCGTCTCAGCTCTTCGCTCCGACTTAACCGACTTCATAACGCCTGCCACACCGGCTTCCTTAACAAGATGATGTATGCCGCCAGGCAGACTCATATCCATAACAGACATTCGATTGAGCTTTGAGCTCATTCTGTATTCCAGCCTGATGCATAAGACTCACAAATGTAATTGCACAGTTCAGAAGTGATACAGAACCCACATGCACATGTTTACCTCCCTCACCTGTGAAAGTGGTACACAAAAAAAAACTATGAGGAATCAACTATGGTTCAACAAAACTGCCTTTCTGGTAAAGGGACAACCCTAAATTACTGTGCTGCTGGTTTCAGGGTTATTTCTCAGCAAGCATCTGACTGGAAGGAAAATGTATAGAGAAGAGCTCTGACCCCTACTTTCCTGTCACACTTTTAGTCTCCACTCTGTGCCACACATAAGAGGCAGCAAGGGCTGCTTCCTCTCCTGACACAATACTGAAAGAAAAGAAAAGAATGGATGGAGAAAATGGAAGAGGAGATAGAGCAAGAATAAAGGTGTGTGTGTGTGTGTGTGTGTGTGTTTTTGTGAGTGTGTAGGGAGAGGGGAGTAGACCTGGATGCCCTGATAACCACGTCATTTATAATTACTGCTTTTAAAGTAGTCAGACAGAGACAGACTGTGTGTTTGTGAGAAAGAAAAGGAAAGAGACTGGGTGTGTATTTGAAAGTGTGTGTGTGTGTGTGTGTGTGTGTGTGTGCGTGCAAGTGAGAGAAAAGAGAGGGAGGGAGGGAGGTATGGAGAGAAGGAGAAAGAGCTGTGGGCGGGGGAGGAGTGGAGGGAGGGAGGGAGACGGAGACAGAAATGAGATGGAGGGGCTGAAAGATAAAGAAAGAGGGGAGGGGAGGGAGGGGAGGAAAGGGGAAGGAGAGATTGAGTGAGCATGTGAGAGGAGGGAAGAGAGAAAGGAAAAGGAGAGGGAGGGTGTGTGTGTGTCTGTGTGTGTGTGTGGGGGGGGGGGGGTTGAAGAGAGACAGAAAGACAGAGTGAGTGAGTGAAAGAGGGGAAGGAGGGAGGGAGGGAGGGGGGGAGCTGGAGAGAGAAGAAAAAAGCACAGCAAAATGAAAGGCTGACAAAATGAAAGAGGAAAAAAAAGACAAATGACAAGGAGACAGAGAAGGTAAAGAGTCCGTACTTTCACACACAAAGTTGCATCTGAAAGACACCTAAAGGACAATCAATTAAGAGCACTAGCCAAAACAAAAAAGTGCAGCAAAGATAGAAACACAACTCTTATCTTTTTCTGAAAAGACGTCCCCCCTCCACTGCAGCACTCATATGAATGTGAAAAGTAATCATGCTTCCCCCCCCCCCCCCCCCTTCACACAAACAAGAGTGTAAACAGCTCACTAACAAACTGCAAACAAGTAACCACAATCACCTCCCCAATGGTTTCTTAGCAGCAGACAATCGTTCTCCATCTTTCGGTCTACAAACTCACCACATTGTTCCTGGAGTGATGTTTGAGGTGTTTCAGGGATCTCATCCTTCAGGAGAAATGAGTGGAGTAAAAAAATCCACCTCCTATTTATATCTGTGGGAGAGTGGGGCGGTCCCACGGCTCATCCTCCTCCTACTGTTGCTGTTATCAGAACTGACTGTGCCTGCCCCCCCCCCTCCCCTCCCCTCCCCGCCTCCCTCTCCACCAGCACCCCCCCATACACACACACACACACACACACACACACACACACACACACACACACACACACACAGCATCACCCCATTTCTTTCTCTTCCTCCCACCCTCTCCTCCTTCCCATCTCACTTCTCTTTCTCTCCTCTTTTCTCTTACAAACACACACACACACACACAAAAACACACACACACACACACATCTTATCTCCCTTTCTCACTACATACAATTCAGCATGACCCTTCAACACACATTTCTCTTTAAGGCACAGAGAGAAACAAGCTCTATCGTTTCTTGATCACACTTTATACTTTGCATTTCCTTTTTTTTATGAGCGTGTGCTCAAATGCACAAACAATTATAAAAAATCTCATCCGTAGTTTTTCTCTGTCTGTGTGGCAGATATATGTGAATGTATTGTAAATTTACGCACACAAACACATTTACAGATATGGTATATCTATAAATGTGCATTCATATATATGTGTATATCTATATATCTATATGTATGTATGCACATATATTTGTATATGTATACATGTGTGTATGTATATGTGTATATGTACATGTGTATGTATGCATGCACACTCAGGCATATGTATACTTTCACAACATGCACAAACACTCAGAGACACTAGGGGTGGAGGTTTGTCTGTCACTAGCAAAACATCAGAATGATAATGTCTGACAAATGGTAAAATTTTAACTTTCCAGAGACTGAGTAGTTTGCTGCTATTATTTCTTGATTCAAACTAATTAACTATTGAGACAGCCTGAAGTATACTGTCTGAGAAATTCACGAGAAAAAAAAAAATGAGTGACAAAAGAAAAGAGAAGGAGAAAGAAAGGAGAGAAAAGCAGTTAGGAGAGAGAGAGGGAGGGAGGGAGAGAGAGAGAGAGAGACAGACGTGGGGGAGAAAGAATAAGGAAGAAAGAAGTATAGGGAGGGGGAGTGAAGAGGAGGAGGATGATGAGGAGGGGGGCAGGGAGGAGGGGGGGTGAGAGAGACAGAAAGAAAAAGGGAAAGAGGAAAGAGAGCGGGGGTGGGGGGAGGGAAGAAGAGAATGCAGCAAAAAAAAAGGAGGAAGAAGGGAAAGGAGAGACGGGAGGGGAGGGGAGGAGGGGGAAGCAGGCATAAGAAAGGATGTGGCAAAAGAAAAAGAAAGAATGAAAGAGAGAGAAAAGAAAGAGGGGGGAGTGGAGGAGGAGGAGGAGGAGGGGGGCACGGGGATGGGAAGAGAGATAGAAGGAGGTTTGAAAGAAAACGCAGTGAAAGAGAAGAGCGTGGGGGGAGGGAGGGAGGGAGGGAGGGAGGAGGTGGTGGTAAAGGAAAGAAGGAGAGAAGAAAAAGAGAGAAGAAAAAAAAAAGGGGGGATGGTGGAGTGTGAAAATAAAAAAAAGAAGAGTCCATCAGCAAGAGAAAAGAGAAAAGGAAAGGGGGGGGGCGTAGAATGAAGGAGAGGAGGTGGAGGGAGATTTGTGGTGGTGGTGGTGGTGGTGGTGGTGGGAGGGGGGGGGGGTGAGAGCAAAGGGAATGAAGAGAGGAAAGGAGATAGAGAGACGGAGAGAGTGAAGAAAAGGAAAAACAGCAAGGGAAGACATTAACTATTGAACTTCCAGATTTTCTTTTCAGGCTGTGTTGAGAAACAGTGCGGCAGAGTACCTGCGGGGCTCAGCACAGGTTGTGTGCTTAGGTCGTCGGCACTGAAGATTGGTCCTTGATAATTAGACAGGTAATCTAATATATCAGAGACGACCTCACCTTTAAACTGGTTTGTTTTTTAACATACATGTCTAAAAGTACATCTGAGACTTGTGTGTGTGTGTGTGTGTGTGTGTGAAGATGCAGGCGAGAGCGACTCACACTCAGTGGACACATGCCAATTGTGACTGTAAGGCTGAGGACTGTGCATAAACATTTCCTACTAAATAACAGGAAAGGGCAAACCTTGAAAACCTTGATCAATCATCAGCGGCTGGGAGTGCTGCGAGAATGAGAAAGATACAGAGAAAGGGGAGCGGGGGGGGGGTGGAGGAGGAGGAGGAGGAGGGAGAGATAGGGAATGAGAGTGAGCGTGAGGGAGGGGAGGGGAGGGGGGGTAGAGAAAGAGAAAGAGATTGAGTGAGGGTGTGAGTGAGGGGGAGAGATAGCAGGAAGTCGAGGGAGAGAGAGAATGGGAGAGAGAAAATAGAAGGAGAGCAAGGGAAGAAACAAAGAGATAAGAGGCTGAAAGACAAAGAAACCACATGGAAGAAACAACAAGGGACACGTACATAAAACAACACAGAACTAGCCTATGGGGAAAACGAAAAAGACACAGACAACAAAAGTTTTGGGGAAGAAATGCACTTGGCTCCTTTCCAGGGGCCCGAGTCTTCGTAAAAAAAAAACAAAAAAAACAGCGAAACCTTTGCCCGCCATGTCCATTTGCTTTGGGTACATTTGCGCATAGGGCAATGGAAAAACTAATAGTGGAGAAAGCATACAGTGGATAATAAGCGTCGAATTTCATTCACTCCTTAGATTAAACAGGTTTTCTATGTGCATATGAGGCAGAGTAAAGGAGAGGGAAGTAAGCTGTTGCCCTGCTCTCAAGAGTACTAACCCTCATCTGGGAGGTTTTTTTTTTTGTGCGTGTGCATTTGTCTGATGTCTGAGATCAGGGACACACACACACATTTGACACCAGCACGCTTTCAGTTCCCCAACAGCACCGAAACAAACACACTCCTGATACGGGGTGTCCATGTTTCTACCAGTGACTTCTTCTTCCTTTCCTAAACAACTACCCCCCCCCCCCCCCCCCTCTCCTCCGGCCTCGTTTTCTGGTCTCTCCTTTAAAACTATAGGAGGACAAACCATGCAGTGCAGTGTCACATCCTCTCTGTGATATAGGTCAAAGTTATAACTTTTTTCTTTTTTTTTTTCAAGGCAAGAGGAAGAGAACAAGCCAGAGAGATAGAGGGAGAGGGGGGCAGATTCAGATATCAGCTGTCTTGTTTTACCCCTGAGAAAAGCTCAATGAATCATAAAACTGCAGAGGACTCATTGATGACAACTCCCTTTTTCGTTCTTCTTCTTCTTATTTTCTTTCTTTTGCGTGTGTGCGTGTGTGCGTGTGTGTGTGTGTGTGTGTGTGTGTGTGTGTGTGTGTGTGTGTGTGTGTGTGTGTGTGTGTGTGTGTGTGTGTGTGTGTGTGTGTGTGTGTGTGTGTGTGTGTGTGTGTGTGTGTGTGTGTGTGAGTTAAAAGCAAAAGCGAGCAAACATTCTGCAAAATAACATTTTTTACGAGAGGAACCCCATCAGCCACAGGTTACAGCGTCTCTGTTCGTGCACAGTCCACACACTCCTGCTTGCTGTAAGTTAATGAGCCCGACATCGTCCATGTTATTTCTTCATCCAGCTCCACTGACAGGCTTGCATACACTGACTGCGTGTGAGACAACTGTGCTAGGTGATGGATAAAAATCCAACACCCTTTTTCACTGTCAGGCAAACTGGGAGCTGTGTAGGTTTGTGTATATAGGGGTCGTTATAGCGACGGCGTTCAGGTGAGATTTTTATTCTTATGGTCAGAAAAGAGAAGAGAGGAATCGGCTTGCTCCGTGTTTTGAACTTTGAGGTATTGGACTGATGTTATTCTCCTCTCAGACTAAGGCATCTAGCCCACACACCTTCTGTTATTGCCAGTTTCAGATCAGTCTCACCTTTACATGGCATGCTGATAAAAATCATAAGTCTAAAGGCATGATTAGCTGCTGTAATTAAGCTCTAAGAACAAAACAACACAGCAGGCTTTTTTTTTTCCATGAGCGACAATCGAAGGGGCTCGAATCAAAATCAATGCAGATGGAATATTGTAAAAAAAAAAAGTGTATAAAAGAAGCAGCCACACCCTTGTTGCACGCCTCCAGCTTCTTCCATTAAGGTCAATAGGAACAGAGTGGACACAGACAAGAGAACTGAAAGTAATAATAGGAAAAAGCAGCAGTCTTTTTTTATTTTCAGTATTGCTTCACTCAGTGCTGGGAAGGAGAGCAACTTTAACACTTTTAATTTGAGGCTCGTGATTCAATTAAAACAGACTATAGGTGAATCACTTATAACTTTAAGCAAATAAACAAACAAACATGTAGAAATCTTCTTGCCCCCTTTTTTTCAACTGTATGTTGAAAAAATTATTTTTTTTACCCAAACACACAGGATGCAGAGATGGCCAGAGCAACAACAACAACAACAACCAAAAAAAAAAACCCTAAATAAAAGATTACTCTGCCCGTTTTTTTGTAGTGGGGGCTACTAAATGGAAAGACAGAATATTAGCAATGAAATAGCTCTGCTTGGAGACAACACTGGAGAAAGGAGTGTGGGGAGAGCTTGAAAAAAAAAAAAAAAAAAAAAAGAAGACTGAATATAAAGGAGAAAAGACAGAGTTGAGGGAGGAGAGGAGAAGAGCATTCAGCAAGGAGGATATAAAAGGAACAGAGAGGGGGGCGAGGGAGTGAGACAGAGAGAGAGCTATGGAAGGAAAGAGAGAAAGAGAGAGCATAAGAGGAACGAGAAAAAAGAGGGAGGGGGGGCATGGGAGAGCAAGAGAGAGAGAGGAGAGAGAGATCAAGAGAAAGAGGGAGGGGTAGTGAGTGAGAGAAACAGAGACAGAGGACGAAAGAGAAAGACAGAGAGGAGAGAAAAACAGAGAGGGGGAAGGGAGAAAGAGGGATAGCCACAAGAGACTTAAAAACCACAGAATAAAAAAAAACCCTCTGTCTGTCTGTAACTCTATATAGATATACAAATATGAATCCTAATATATGGGCACATTGCATTTCTTTTAACGGTGAGGGGGGAATGGATAGTCGACAGCACAGATTTCAAGTTCATTCAATAAGTCGGCAAACACAATGTCGGACTATGGAGAACTCATATCTTCTTATCAGGAACGCATTTTTTTTTTTTTTTTATTGCAGTAAGGTGGGAGAGGAATTTCACCAAGGTGCTTCATCCTATTTTAGTCGCTCTGAAGTCTCTCTCCCTGCTATGTGA
This sequence comes from Labrus bergylta, assembly GCF_963930695.1. Classification (NCBI taxonomy): domain Eukaryota; kingdom Metazoa; phylum Chordata; class Actinopteri; order Labriformes; family Labridae; genus Labrus; species Labrus bergylta. Next base: position 28,708,790 of record NC_089201.1, on the reverse strand, counting down.
TTCATGGGAAAAAGTATGCTTATAAAATATATACTGTACACTCTCTGCATATTCTCTCTCTCTTTGTCGGCGCGAAAAAAAAAAAGACAAGACGGACGTGAAGAACATTGAACAATTCTCACAAAACGTGCGAGTGTCCTACATAGTGAAATGGCCCTAGATTTACTCAAGGTGAGGCCCACAATGAACCACGGAAGCCTATTAACACTAGAGGTCTCTGGAGTGCCTTACATGCTGGTTGGAGGCGACCACATTCAAAGTGGCCGTAAGAGACAAGTGAGGACGCAGCCACTGTCCCTCTATGGCCGTCACTCCTTTTGTATTATTCCTTCCAGCTCCCGGTAACAAATTTCAGTCGGAATTACTTTTCTTCCGTCCAAGTTTCATTCTTTTAAATCAAACCCCCTTTGTCTATCTCTTCTTTTGTACCTTCCTCCTGTTTCCATGGTTACCTCTCTCTCTGCTCTGTACACTATCTATCTCTTCCTCCGTTTCCCTCTCTGTCTCTCTCACTCTGTTCTTATCTTTCTCATTTTGCTTTCATCTCTGCCTCCCTTCCTCCTGCTTTATCCCACACCCTCCTCACTCCGGCTTTTATCTCTCTTCACTTTCATCTGTCTTTCACCTTTCTCTCCCCTTCAAGCCTGCCATTCCATCATGCTGCCTTTTTTTTTTTTTTTTTGGTTCTTACTTATAGAGAGAAAGTTTTATCGTTCTCTCTGTCAATTCTGCATTTTTAATCATTTCCAATTTATCCAACCCACTTTCAATGCCATTGAGTCATGCATTAAATTGTCTTGAGCTGAATGTGTGTGTGTGTGTGTGTGTGTGTGTGTGTGTGTGCGCGTGCGTGCGAGTGTGTATGTGTGTGTGAGGTGGAAAGCATAGGTGCAGGAGGCTGTAGTCTTTCACCATCATAAAGAAAAAGGAATGATGTCTGTCATGATATCCTGAGATTAACTGGCTGCTGAGGTTTTGGCTTTCAGGAGTGCAGTAATGGATTTTTTTCTCCCCCCCCCCCCCCCACACATGTTACTTTCCCATTTCCATAGCCATCCACAGCCAGTTTACATCAACAAATTTAGAAAACTGGCACTTGTGATTTTATTATTTTTGATTTACCAGTGGACCGTCTCGTGCTTATCTAAGTGGAGTCCCACTGAGACCGACGGCAATGTGGAGGCAGAGCTCCTGGATGTGGGGCTGCCTCCTGTAAGGTAGCCTGTCATTTCTCTGCAGTGATGAAGATGTTCTTGTGAAGCTTCCCTCTATGCACCTCAGTTGGGAGATAATCGTATTCACACACAGCTGTGGTTGCTTTAAAGCACCACCACATCATGTGTCACCATGATACTGAACATACAACTAAACACTGCCTAACCACAAACAGAGATGGGACACAGAGACGTTTCACAACATGCCCCCATTAAGAGGACAATCAACGCCCTAAAATGTGTGTGTGTGTGTGTGTGTTGGCCTAACACCAAGTCACTGTTAGGTTGTCATCCGTGGTGGTATACACAGGAGGGGGAGTGTGTGTCTTCAAGTCAGTGACAAACTCATTCCAAGAGACACTGCATGTGGTGTGGGAGGAAGTTTTGTTCTGCAGCTTTGACTGAAACTAACCTCCCTCCCCTCTCTCTCTCCCTCGCCTTCCCCTTCCCCTTAAAGTACCACAACTATTCAGAAAAGAGAATAAAGAAAACCTGAATAGAAGAAGAGGGAAAAAAATGGGGTCCCTAGGCGAGAAAGAAAAGAAAAACAATGAAAGAAAACAGAATGAAAAGCAGCCAAAGAGAGAGAAAAAAAAGAAGGAGAGAAAGAAGGACAGGGAGGGAGGAAGGGAGGGAGGGAGCGGAGACAGAAAAAGATACAGAGCGTAAGGAGCATAAAGCAGGCAGAGAAAAGCATAGCAATGAAAAAAAACAAAACAGGAAAAAAGAAAAAAAACACTGAAAGCTCTGAAAGACAGGAACATTTCAGTGGAAATAAATTCTCAGAAGAAAATGAGGGAAGCAGCATATTGGAAAGGAAAGGGGTTATTTCTTTTTGGAAAGGGCCAAAATTGGCTTGAAAATTGTTAATCACAGTAGAGCTTGTGCAAATATTAAAGGCTATGCTACTTTTATTTGCATTTAGTAAACAGTCACAGCTATTAAGACCGGCTGAATGCCTTGTTTTCAATCACACCAAGAAAAGACAGTGAGCAGATAAACCATCAAGAGAAAAGCATTGAATATTTGAAGGTGTAAACATTATAAGCACTCTCTCAGCTTAATTCATAAAGCCCCTTTTTAATACATGAAAACAAAAGAACAGACAGAAAAGAACATAAATTGAAGAAAGAGATTAAAATGAGGAAGAAGGTAAAAACACAATTAAAACGGATGAAATGCATTTAATCAGATAAAAATGCAATAAAATCAATAAATGAATAAAAGCAATACAATAGGCAAAAACACAAATTAACAACATATGGTAAAAAGTTAACTAAGACAAAATGAAAACCAGGGATAAAACAAATGAAAAAAAAAATATATAAAAAAAAAATACTGAAAAAGGCTGGAAAATAACTCTTAATTAAAAGCCAGATTAAAAACACAGGTCTTCAGTAATAATGTGTCCATGTGTCACACAGCATACCAAACAGATTGGATCTTGATGTAATTTGACCTCATCATCGTTACCATCATCATCATCACCATCATTGTGTGTCAGAACACTTTTATTATTAGTATTATTGTCTTTAATTGTGCAGGTGTTTTCGTATTTGAAAGAAGTGTAACTCATACAATGAATGAAATTAAATGTTAAAATGCGTTTTAGCCCCATTCAAACATTTGAACTGTTCTCCTCAGTTGCAGGTTATTGAGCAGAAACTTAAATGTGTTCCATTGATTAGCCATTTATTCTTTTTTTTTTAGCTTGATTTATAAAAAAATGAAAAAAAGGCAACATTTGGGCAAATGCATTATTTCCATACTCTGCTTAGGTGTAAATATACCAACATTTTGACAGTAAATATGAAGCCTGAGCCAGCAGCGGGTTAGTTTAGTTTTAACACTGAGAACAGGGAAACTAGCCAAGGTAATTGAAACAGCCCAGAAGCACCTTTGAAGCTCTTGTTTTTAACATGCTGCATATTGAATGTTTAATCTGTTTAAAAACTGAAGTGCATGGGACTTAGCAGTTTTATGGTAAAAAAAAATATCTATGTCTTTACTGTTTAAGAAAAAAAAGAGGCTTTTGATGACTTGTTTGAAGCACTTTGAATTTGCCTTTTGCTGAAATGTGCTAAATAAATAAACTTGCCTCGCCTAGTGGTTGCCCTAAAACCTCACGATGACAACAAGTATAAGAAAATGACTGCTGAAAAGCTCATAAATGTCTACACAAAATGATGATTAGAGATCTTTAGATGACCTAGTAGCTTTCTTAGCTGCTCCACTTGTATTTTATTGACACGGGTTTATTGTTTAAATTCTAGCAAGAAAGTTTATAAGGTAAGTAAAAAAAGAAAAGAAACTACTCCTGTAATTCAAATTTTCTAAGTTATCCCTTTATTGATATTTCAATTTCAATCTTAATGTCAGAATGTGTGTGTGTGTTTTTTATTACCAGTATGAATAGAAATATGACATATATTCAGTATGAATTTTTGTTTGTATAGATAGAAAGGGGTAGATAGGTGGATATATAGATCGATAGATGTGTGAATTATGCATTATTCTCTCTTATGAAATAAAATGTATAGTTAGTTAACAGTAAGCCGACAGACATCTCTCTTGTTTCCTGGTCTACTTAGTGTATGAGTCTGTAGACATCTCAATCTGACACAGACAAACTGTTATTGGTTCTCTGTTCATTGTGGCCTGCAGGAGGTTAACTTTGTCCACTGGCATCGGTGATGTCATGATCAAGAATCTGATACTAGGTATCAGAAATACAATCTGTAATTGAAAACGCTGACCTTCTAGATGCTCTTGAAAAACAATAATCATTTTGTTGGCCTATATGAAATATCATGTAATGAGTGGCTAAAGCTTTGTGCACCTTCCACACAATGAAGGTATAATCTCCATTTTAGTCAAGATCCGATATGTATGAGAGCTGTAGTCAGAGTTTACTTTCATTTTGGGAATATAGACATTTCTTCTCTGGAGTAATATATCTCACCTAAAGCCGAAAAACTGTTTAGTTCAAACCCATCACATTTCAATTAGTCACAATGGAGTAATGCTTTCTTTAAATCCACAAATGAATAATTTTAGAAGTTGTTACCATATACTGTATGTTACATTAAAAAGGAATCTCTGCAGCAAGAAGGTTCTCGGCCTGAAAAGACTGAGGAGCTGCATAGTACACCTGACTGAACTCAGTTATTCTAGTGCTCTTAAAAATACTTGAATATGTTTGTTTTTTTAATCATTCTAGCTGTAAGTTAATTTGTTTAATTCTTAATTCTAACATAAAAGAGGCACACCAAAGAAACAACTGTCATGTGGTTCAAACTTTAAATAATGAGGTAAAATACATGTGCTATTTCTGTTACAAAAATGTTAGTTGTATTGGTGCTGGTTGATTTTCCTAATAAGGAAAGGCGGTCAAAGTCACTTGTGGGAAAAGAAGAAAGGATGTGACTGGCGCTTGATTGGAAAACAAATCACCAAATAATCCACTAAGTATTGTGTGGAATAATATTGGGCCCCAGTCCATGAGAACCAGCTACCTACTTTTAAGAAAACAACAAATGTAAGCCCTGCCTGATTTCTTTTCAACCATATGAGGCTGCCGGGGAGAGGAACCAGAGTGAAGCTGAGCTACATCAGTTGTACAACCTTTTCTGCAACAACAAAAAAACATGAGATTTGCAGAAGACCATGCGCACATGGGAGTGTTCAGTAAGTTCAAATAACATTAATTTGTTCTCATCCAAGCAGAAAACTGTAACATGGTTCCATGCTTGATTTCCGTATACATCTGCACAATGTCTTCAAACCTACTTGATACCATAACAAGACCATGAAGACCTGAAGGCAGAAATAACACGGATGTGGTCTGTTGGCTTTGAAAGCATATTTTAGTTCCATGGATTTGGAAGGAAATTCACTAGAGGAATTAAGAGTAATGGGTATCTTAAAAACAGGACTCATTAGGAACTTGTTGGTATGTATTTTTGTAGCCATAGTAAAGTATAGTGAGTCTTACAGAACTTCTAGTGGTAGTTACCAGAGTTAACGAAGTAGGAATTAAATATCTTACAGGTATTTGAGAAAATCAGGCAAAAAAGTTATACAGAAATTACATGAAGTGTTCTATTTAAGATTTCAGTTCAGTATTAGTTCCCACAATGCTTGTCAAAAAGCTCAACGAACACATCAGTGTTCCTGTGGATCCTTGAATGATGCAAAGACCCAAGGTGTTGGGGGTGGATGGATGCTTTTTTTTACTCCCCTCATTTTTGACACCTCAGGGCTGCATTTTAGCCCCACCTTGTGATTTCTGTGTTGCCATTTTTGAATAGAACACCATCATCAAATTGGTTGATAAAATACCTCCAGCACATAGTTTAGGATGTATTAGACCTGCTACAACGATGCAATTTAAAGTGCAAGAAAGACAAACTAGCAGCTAATGTACCCTTGCAGTGTTAGCCTCAAGCAGAAGTTATTGGGAATGTTTTTCCCAATCTCTCTCCTCCTCATATGCTGTTATCTTTCCACGTTTTACTATGAGGAGGAGATATGTTGTTGTGCACCTAGGGAGGGTTAATGCCCAAAGATACATGAAGTGGAGAAAAGGACCAACTGAGGAAGCAAATGGAGGGCGAACTTAGATGTAACTGCAAATTGAGATATTTTAATTACTTTAATATTTTCTTTTGGGCAATATGGCCAGGCTTAGTATGCACAACCCAGAAATACATATGGTGGCCTGCATGCAGAAGAGGAGAGAGAATGTAATGCTTAGTTGTTGGTATTATAGCCCCTTGCTGGAAGAGGATTGAGTCCTGTTAAAACTGTCTTGTGCTGTGTATCCTCTGCTCCCTTTCCCTGAATCCTGTACTGAACTGTGTATTTTTTTTTACTGTGTAAATAAATTAAAATACTGATCATGCCCCCCTGTAAAAAATAATAATAATAAAACCTCTACTATCTTAAAGTTATATCACTGTGAACTGAGGAAATTGGAAAGAGACTGATGCTGAGTCTAAGGGCTAAGTGACATACACGCTTCTACAGTTCATCATATTAATGTTGCGTTGATGTTGGGATTACTGTTGTGTACTTTCTAAATTTCATCACAGAATCGTTTTGACATTGTTTTTTTGTTATTACGCTGATGCTTACTGTCTCAAACCAATGTCATTTTTAAAAATCTAAGCATACTGTGACCTCTGAAAACTGGAAACACTGCAGCCTTCACCAATATAGAGTACAAAAACTACTATAGGATAATGCTTGAGCCATCCACTCCTGTTTAATTTTTAAGATTAACATCCCAACATATATTAAGCATTATATTTAATACTCTAAAGACTCTAAATGTTATTTTCCTGAGTCCAGTCAATTTCACATCAGTGAAATCTTAATCTTATTCTATTTAGCTGTTAATAAAAAAAAATCTGTTTTGATCATGTCCTGATTGCATTTGTTTTATAAAGTATATCCAATGTAAATGTCTAGATAAAAAAAAAATCACAAGTATACTTTTGTCAATCTTGAATATTCCCACCATTTTATTTAATATGGGAAGTTAAATTGAGATGATTAATCAGTAATTTAAATATAAAATCTTAATTAGGTTTTCTGTCCATCCATTTTCTTGCACCTATGCGAGGTCAGGTGGCAACAGGCTAAGCAAAACATCCCAGACTTCCCTCTCCCCAGCAAAATTTCTCAACTCCTACTGGAGGATTCTGAGGCGTTCCGAGGCCAGATTTATATAATCCCTCCAGCGAGCACTGGGTCTACCTCAGGCTCTCCAAACCTCCAAAAGGAGGCATCCAGGAGGCGTTCAGATGCCCGAACTACCGTCACAAAGGAGTAGCAGCTCCACTCCAAGCTCCTCACCCTCTATCTCTAGAGCTGAGCCTAGTCACTCTCTGGTGGAAACTAATTTCCCCACCAATGCCTGCTTGAGGTCCAAGCCTACAAAACCTTGTCATCTACAAAAGAGCAGGGACGAGATCTTTGGGCCCCCAATACTGGAAGCCATCTTTGCCCAGGCTCAGCATTGAGAGCCTGTCATCACAAACAGAATCGGCGACAAGAGGCAACTGTGGAGGAACGCCAACGCGCAGGAGGAACAGGTCTGACTTTGTGCCAAGGATGCGGACACAGCTCTAACTTGGTCATACAGGGGCCACATGACTTATAGCAACATCCCCAGGACCCAGTTTTCCCGCAGTACTCCCCACATGACCCTTCCCCCGGAGAGACACAGTAATACACCTTCTCCATGTCTACAAAACACTGGATGAGCAAACTCCCATGCTCACCCCAGAAGCCCTGTGAGGGTAAAGAGTTGGTCCACTGTCCCATGGTCAGGAGAGCAAGCTTTACATGGTTCTGCAGTGGCTTTGTCTCAGAAAATTGACCTCAAGTTTTTGAGCTTCATGTGCACTTCAAGTTCTGCTGCATCTGCTGATGGCATGCCACCAGGGGGCCAGTGCCATGTGCCACTCATCTCTCACACCAGTATTGCCCCATCTTCCACCACCATGACGCGTATGTAAATAAATGCCATTGGTCTTGCTCATGAAACAGTTAAAGCTGTGTTGATATGAACTGATTGGCGTTTAAAATGATTTCCCCAAGACCGAGGCTTCTATGAGTCAGTCAATGGTAAATATAAATTATAAAGTGACATTAGTGTAAAGTGTCCAATGCTTTTACGATGAGTACAATTGATCGCACTCTTTCTGCTTTCGATTATGTTGGCTGGCTGTGTTGGCTAGGCTATCCTTGTTAGCTGGGATTATCTTCGCTAGGTTCTTACAGATACCATCGGCATTGATAGATTAATCTACTTAACTGTCAAAAAGTTCAGAATACCAGAAAAAGATGAGTAGAAACGTATATTCAACAACACTATGCTGCACTCATACTGTCAATAAAGACAAAGAATGTACACATTTATGGCAGTAATTGTCATGGTATGCCACAGTCCACTTTTTGATCTTGGCACTACTGTAAGTTTTTTCTCATACACATCATTTAGATAATTGAATAAGTAATAAACTGCAGGAAATTCACATTTGGCCATTTGGTCATTTAGTGCTGGCTGTGCATCCTATATGCTGAGAATGCCCTCATGTGTAACACTGCTTTGCCAGTGCTTCCTCAGAGAGGTGCTGTTCCCCTCGGATTCACACAAAGAGAAAGAAAGGAAGAAAGTAAAAAGTTTTCTGCTGGTTGAACATGACAGGGCTGCCAACTCTCACCCACTGAGTGTGAGATACACCAAAATGGCTTAGATCCCCCACTCTTGCTCTTTGCCTCTTGTGCATGCAGAGAATTGCAAAATATAGGGGGCTGCAGTATTTTATTTGAAGCTTTAATATAAGAAAGTTCTCTATGAATAAAAAACGATTATTTTGTTTAGTCCTTTTCATAGCAATGTATTACTTTTGTTCTCCATTTGATTAAGCAAATATAAGGCACATGCACAGTGAAAAAAAGCAATAGCAATCTATAGATTTTTGTATTTTGTTAACAAGGAAATAAGATTAGACACACACTTCTTCAAAGCAAGGCACAGTGTGCATTATCACTCTTTCCAAGAGGGTCATACGCATCTTTAGCCATTTTCTTACAGGGTGCTGTCTTTCCCTGTAAAGTAATGAAGGGAGGAGGGGGATTTGTTCTTTGAAGAGCTAGAGACATGCTTCTCCTTCAAGATAAAACGTACTGGGTCTAAAGTGTTGTTGGTAGCTTGGGACGGTTATATTCAGTCTGATAGAGATATATTAAGAGCTGTAAAATGCCTTTAGAAAGCGAGACTGTATTTTTTAATGTTATAAGGGTAAGAATTATCATCCCAATACATCTCACATCCGCAGCATCTTGCATGCTTTTAGTGGAGTGGCTTGTTTAAATTCAACACAAATATCTGGGTTTAATTAGTTTAATTAGCATCTCAACTGTCCCTCCACTATTCTGTATACACAGGCCTTGTATTTGGGAATGCAACAATATCCATATCAAGCAACAACTAAAGGATTTTTTTTTAACCAAGAATGGACTAACATCTGAACACACAAATGTATAGTTTATATTTAGTAATAAATATATTTTCATTCTAAACCTGTGTAAGTACATTTTCCTGAATATGATTGATTGGATATTTGTCTGTCAGTAAGAGAAATGTGTCAGTTTTATTTCTATAAAGCCCATAAAATACAAATATTGCATTAAATGTTGAATGACTTATTTGTACAATTTGAAGTATTGAGCAGGAAATTCATGAAATGAGAAAATACATTTTGTTTCTTTTTATGTGGATTATTGTTTATGTAGGGGCTTTGTGAGCATGTGTTTTCAGAAATATTCCAGTAGATGGCACTGGTGCTCAGTTAAGAAAAATGGAATGACAAAGTGAACTCAAGACCAACACATGTTTAGGCTACGCCATATTATTGCATTAATAACAACCCTCCAATACCCTGGATGAGCTGGAGATAGATAGATAGATAGATAGATATTACAATTTCAAAAAAGAAAATATTAGACTAAGTGCAATAAAAAATATGAAGGTTTCATATATCAAAAAAAAAGTTTTATGATAATCATTTCAATCATTGTCACTTCCGGCGTCCATCTTTGTTTTGTCGGTGTCACGTAACAAACAATTATTGTAACTTTTTTCCTGCTTTTTCACCTAAGGATTTTTTTCACCGCAACAGCAAGGCAGACAAGTCTACAAGAAAAAAATGTCTTCAAAACCAAGGTGAGTGTTAACTCCCTGATCTATTTAATACATACTTCGACTACTTACTTGTAAAAAATAATCATTTGAAAGCAGATATTGATAAGAAAATGATTTTCAAAACGTCTTATATAATTAATATATAATATTAATTAATATAATTGGAGGGCTGTAGGACCGCTTGACAGTCTTCAACTTTACTGAAAACCTTTTTGATGAACTTGGTTGCCACATTTTCACATTAACATAATTTTTATAACCGCAACTGAATTATTCTATTATAAACAGCTCTGCAGAGACTTTGTTATAAATTAATTTGTTAACAAACGGTTAAGAAAATAGTGAAAAATGTCTATTACAATTTTCTACACAGTAACATATTCAGAAGACTGTATCTTCTGAACTATACTTTTACATGTGAGTTTGTCCATTGTTAAACATTTTGAATGGTCGATCAATCATTCACTTGTAATCTTAAATCTAAAATCCACAATACTTTGCATAAAGTGAATTTCTAAGCGATTACTATTTAAAATTGCAACAGTCCACTTTACCCAATCACCAATACTAGAATTAAGGGATACATAGGCTAAAATTATTGATCTCCCCCTGCTCACAAACATTTTAACAAGATAATTAACTAAAAATAAAAAGTCAGTGGTAAAAATGATCTTCTAATGCTTTTTTTAAAATGTATTTGTATGTGGGTTTGACAGCGAGTGCTGTGATTAACTATTCATCATCCAACAAATTCAGTATGCAAATCTTTTCTGTTCTGGGCACACATTCAGCTGGATTATTTAATATCTAAATGTTATCCTTTTCTCTTTTGCAATCTTCATGGAGGGTATTAATACATTTGTTGATATGTTGACAACATAGCTTTAGACACTGACTTTTCCCCTCATTATTGTGCTGAGAAAGAGAATACCACGTCCATACCTAAATAAATAAAACAAAAATCCAGTATGCTGATTGAGGTAATTTCTTATTAGTCCACTAGGGGGAACCTAATCCATCTTCATACAGCATAATTCACTGCAGTCTCCATGAAGATGAGGGCTCAGTTAAAAATGGTGAGACTGTATCTTGCAGTGGGTCACACAATAAAAGCAACCACGGTACAATGTAAAATAATCAAACCAAAATCTTATGACCTTGAATGCTGATCTTTACAATTGTGTTCAGTTAATTCAAGTGTATTATATGTTTACCCCTGGTTGAGTCCCCCTTTGTTAAATATATTAGGCCCATTTTACTTTAGATTTCTGGAATCTATTTCTGACACAAATTATGGCCTTACTTTTAAACTCAGTGTTAGGTTAGCAAAACAGCACTTTAGATTAAATTCATAGACTGTAAAAAAAAACATGGACAGAGCCTGAGTAACTTCACCCATTGGTTTCTGAGGATCTCAACCGGTCAAGCAAACAACAAAGTACTGGAGCTGAGGTGCACTTTCAGTGTTCTGACAAACTGCTACAACAAGATCAGTCACGCCCCTAATAATGCATAACTCGTATCCTTCATAAAATCAAAACAGGTCAGTTATAAAAATATTCATCCCCTGTATAGTGTGTGTTGATAAAGATATAGTGTGTTTAATCAGACCAAAAACATTTTTTGTAACAGGCTTTAAAAGTGATTTTCTGGTCTTTTGTAGCCAGCCTCAAGCAGACACTCGAGGAACTGCACTGTTTTTTTTTCTTCACTTCCTCATTGGCTTGCCACTTAAATAAATGATATTATCTTAGTTCTCAGAAGGCCAGTTTCCTGCCTCTGACATAATTAAGGGTAATCCTACAAGTCCTTAATTTTGTTAAACCAAATTGTCTCAATTGAAAATTAAGTCATTATTATTTATCCTTCTGAGTTTGTTATTTGTTCATTGCAGCCATTATACTTTATCAACCACAGCTGAAATTAGATTCAAGGTACCTTGTCAAAGTCATGGCTTGCATTAATCTTGAAAAACTGTAATATATCTTTCCAGAAACCAGGGTAACAAATTCAAATATTCTTGAGCTGCTGCATCTACAAACTCAGATAGTCATAGATAACATCTGTGTGCTTTTCATGATTGATGTGTTTTAGGAAGGCTTTGGTATACATGAGACGCTGCTGAGACTGACAATGAACAGATGAGGCAGAATAGATAGAGACTTGGCCCTGCTCTTAAGATGCCGCCTGCATGCAAGTGTCACTTGACCTTGATAGAAACGCTCTGGACATTGGGAAACTGCAGACATTTTGTACAGATACATTTTTTTTTGTTGAAAAAGTTAAAATTTTAAAATTTTGTAAGCTGAAAATCTGTTTTGTATTAAAATGGTGAATCTTATTCACTGTTGCTGGTTTAGAACAAGCCCTTCTAAGTGTTAATCACAAGTCACAGCAACAGAGCTGTTTGGGGATAATGTTACTGTGCATGATGTCATGGCCTTCAGCAGCGAGCTGTACAGGTGCAGACCCGTCCTGCCCCTGACTTTGTTGTTGATTTACTTCTTTTGTTCTTAGAACAGCCAGTGCCTTAAAGTGTAATGCATTATTTATGATCACTGTGCCAGAAACTTTGTTCCAACTGCACACATGGGGCTATTAAGGCTAGTGAACCTGCCTGCAAAAAAAAAAAACTGTTAGGCGTCCGGCCATATCCACTCTAACCACTTAAACTGCAGAGTGCTACAAAGCGAAGATGTGAGTTTATGTTTCTTTGTCAAATATTACACTACATGTCTTTTGGTTTTGTAATTCTGACAAAATAAATCAAAGATCGTAGCTGTGCCCTTGGAGCCTTGAAATTTTAATTTCATACAAAATAAATTGATCAAATTCTTTAGTGTGGGCTACAAATGCCAAAATGAGCTTCAACTGTTGTCAGTTCCTGATTTAAACGGTACTGAGTGTGCCGGTGGCGGCTGGTCAGTAGAAGGCTCCAAGGCACCGTCCAGCCACCCTCAACAAGGAGAATGAAAGAACTTTACTGAATGAGGTTCTTAACAATAATTTAGAAATACATTTTTATATGAGCAAGGTAAAAGGAAGTGTAACTGTGCATGATAGATGACGGTTAAAATGCAAAACACTCAAATATATCTGAAATGAAGAGTGTGCACATAGATAAGTGACAAACTATGAACTGTTTGGTATTGTGATTTGCTGTCATTAAGGGAATGTGTCGTTTGAATCTTGGCTGTGTTAAACCCATGTTCATATAGAACACAGCGAAGTCAATGACAGAAGCAGAGGTTATACTCTCATGTTGTTCATAGATGCTTAACAGCTAAAAACTCAATTTTGATAGCAGCCTTATAACCTCTGTTCATATCTGACTAAGTGAAATAAATAAGAATATAACAGATAAAACCTGAAACTGGTCTTTGGAAAGATTGCGACAACACAAGGATTTACCAAACCAAAAATAATATTATGCTGTGGTAGGATCTCATCTAGCTAGCATACATTGATTTGCAGATAAGGATAAGACTGGTCCTATTGTTGTTACAAAAAGTGAATTAATTAAAGGGAATCAATCCTTTGTAAAAAAGTGTTCCTACCTGTGACTTCCTACATTAACATGTGCCTGAGCAGGCAGTTCAGTTTTATTTTGAAAACAATCCCACATACACTACAGCTGCCAAAACGTTGACATCTTTAGTGTGCTGCAAAGTATGGACACACATTGTTTTTAACGAAATGTGTCGACAATATTCAAAAATACAAAATAACACAAGGCGTATCATTTGAAATATAAATGTTAATCTGATATTGCTTCTGTTATTTAATCAACTTTTGTCTCACAATTGTGTGAAAGCAGTTTGCAACTCACCCTCATTACTTAGTGAGTTCATGGTGTTTGCCTGATCTGAAGTTGATGTCAGATTTCATAATGCATCCATTGATTACAGATGATTCCCTTTGTTACAGTATCGTCGGTAAATCAACATTTGATTTGAATTATTTTGTGTTTATTGACATTTACGTTTGTCTTTTAACTCCTTTTACTTTAAACCTCCTCAGACTGGGTTTTATCGTTTCGGGCTATGACTTGCCTTCTGTGGTGACAAGCCAAGTAACAGACACAGAGCTTTTGTCTCCCCTTTTGATTTAATCTAGCACCTGTTTGCTATGCAGAGCCTCAAGAAGGGCTCTTTGATATAGATGTGTGTGTGTGCATGCATGTGTGTGAGAGTGTCTAACACCCTGGTGCAGAATCTGATGCTCTCCCTAGACTCTCTTATATGTTCCCTCAAATCTGTGCTCCAAGTGAGGCTACCAGTGATTTAATTTGTGGACTTTGTAGATTTCCTCGGATAGAAGGTGGATGGGTAATTCCAAACTGGCTAACACACTAGTCTCGTCCAGCTGTTTGTTAGTCAGACTGTGATCTGAAAGGAATAAATAATAAATCAAAGAGCTACTGCAAGCTTTAAATCTAGAGGTTTGTTACAAATCTTCCTTACAATGCACCGCGTTTGGTTTACATACTAAACAAACAACACTGTTAGCACAAACTTTAATTGGGTGTAAGGTCTCCTAAGAGCTTCATCCATCAATTAACTGATTTTTTTAACTAAGCAAATGACTCATTTGATTCGGAAATTTGTTAAATAAGTCTGGAAGTTAAATTCTAACTAAAACGACAAGGCTGAACAGGAAATGTGATTGAATTGTTTTCCTTGTTGAGAAACTGATCCATTAATAGCCATGGACTGCATCTCATTATCATAGAAACATGCAAATTAAAATGATGGTTTAATTACAAACTTTGCTAGAAATGTTAAACGCCCCGGTCCGTCAGATTGACAGAAGGGCTTTGTGGTAAAATTTGATATTGGACTGAATTTTAGGATGCAAATTTTAACTAACTTAAGCAAGCTTTGGATCTAACCTGTCTGTGTGAGGGTGTATCTTTTGTAGTAGTTTGACTGGGCCAGAAGACAGGTCTAACAGATACCGTTTAGTTTGAACTCAACACAGCCCTGTAAGTGGATATGTGCTGTATCCAAAATCCCCCAGCCAGAGATGAAGGCTTGTATCTCCCAGTGTACTTTGGTGCTACTTTGTACTCTGAGTCTGACTGAAACTCCAGCACAAGGCCCCTTCAGGCTACTGATAGTCAATAGGCCTCTGTGCTAAGTGTGATGTTGTGCTGCAGGCCTAATTCTGGGCTTTGATAAGGGATTCTGTTACTACTC
Organism: Labrus bergylta; assembly: GCF_963930695.1. Classification (NCBI taxonomy): domain Eukaryota; kingdom Metazoa; phylum Chordata; class Actinopteri; order Labriformes; family Labridae; genus Labrus; species Labrus bergylta. The sequence continues at coordinate 28,693,662 of NC_089201.1, read as the reverse complement.
AGTATATCTCTTTCAGTTTGTGTCACGTTCAGATCCTCAGTAACATCCTCCTCGTGGCTTTATAGTCTTTGTTTTCTTTGCAAATGTAACTGTTGTCATTTGTTACGAGTGAAATAAATCAAAGGTTAATAGGATGCTTTTCTGAGCTGTTAGCTATACCTGTGAAACATCAGTTTTTAGTCTATGCCTTAAGACACAAGAATAAAAGAGCATTAGATGAAGTTCGTGATACAGCAACATTCAGAGTTTTAAACAAAGGTCTTCTGAACTTGTGATTCACCTTTGAACTACTCATGAGACCGACTAGCTGAGCAGTTCTCTCCCTCTTTTTTTATTGTTAACTCAGGTTAAAAGTTTAATTCATTTTAAGCGTCTGTAACAAAAATACAATTATTTACATATAGGCCTACAGGATTTGAGAAAAAAATGCAATGTGCATTAACATTGTGCAAACATGTAAACAAATATTGCATATTCGCTTACCTTTAACTCACATATTTTTTTGATTTTTTTGATTTTATTTTGGGCTTTTTGGGCCTTTTAATGGAGAGACAGGACAGTGGATAGAGCTGGAAATCAGGAAAGAGAGAGTAGGGAATGACATGCAGGAAAGGAGCCACAAGCTGGATTCGAACCTGGGCCACCTTCTTGGAGGACCATATCCTCCGTACATGGGGCGCGCGCACTAACCACCAGCCACCAGCCACCAGCCACCAGCGCCCCTAACTCACTAATTCTGTCTGCTGTTCTGTGCCTACATATGCGTATCCAGTCTGTGGCCTTTTACTGACATTCACTAGCAGTAAATCAGCATAAATAACCACACCATGTAGTCCATGTAGTCATGTCATCCAGCCTCCCAGACTAACTAATCATAAATATGAGACGTTCTTCCTAAAGACACACATTCAATGTTGTCCTAGGTTTTAAATTGTATTTATTTTGTTTTTTCAAATCAGGAGGATATGATTCATTTCTGTATTGCTCTTTATTTTTCATCATTTTCTTGTTTTGCACTCTTTTTAGAATTCTGCGTTGAGGACCCTTTGTTGCTTTATTTTCCTGTTGTACCGAGCCGTGACCTTTAACCGAGGAACAAACCGGACGCTGACCTCGTACCATTAAACCCCAAAGTAAATGTTGTAGCTTATTTTTACATCCACCGAGTCGGGCAACATCTGAGTATGAAAAGGTTAAAGGGCTTACTTTGATTTTTATCACCTCTTGTTTATTTCTGGACTAAAAGAGAAGAGCCTGAATCTAAAGCGATGTATGTTTTTGTGGCTGTCTCAGACGTTCTTGTAAAGGCAACAGTTGACATTCTAACTCTCATTGGATAACAGCTGGATATGTGTAAGGCCTTTGCTGTACAGTTCATGCACAGGACTCAAACTTCTCACAGAATTATTTGGACAAAGTTGCATAAGTTTGCTCAGAGGGCAAATTTGAGGAACCCAGTTATGATCTGACACTAGAAACACAGAGTTCAATTTGCCCTAGTATTCAACTCTTTGCAACCTCTCTACACTCATTTTAATGAAATTAAAGTACGGTGACTGGAATAGAGATCAATAACTGTTTGTGAGGAGATATTACGTTGTTGATGATAAGGATCTGTTTTTAAATGAAATACTGTTTGAAACATGTCAGTATTTTGTTCAGAGGTTTGGTAAAAACACGTTACTGAAAATCTCACTTGAGACTTGAAGGCAGAAAGCTGAGCAGACACGCCTTGTTGATCCATAAATAGCCACAAAATGGAACGTCGTGCGTACTTTCACTGACACAAATAATAAACAGAACAGAACCAGGATGCACAAAATGTCAATATAACCTAATAGAAAATCTCGGTTGCAGGAGCTGGCTCCATAATAAAATAGAGAGAAACTCGTGAGATACGTTTTCTTTTAGCATTTGGAAATAGATTATCCCATACACTGTTGTCTCTCCTCGTACACATACTGTACCTAAATCTCAAAAACCTGAGGCTTGACAGAGTTTTGATCCAAAGAAATGAGGGTCAGCTTTGTGGTGTGCGGTGTGAGATTGCGTTTTATTTTAAGTTGTAATACATATTTGAATTTAGGGAAGGAGAATTGGCCTATGGATGGATGGATGGATGGATTAGTAGCATGTATGGAATTGTATTGTATAGAGAATTGGCAGAGGCATCAATGGAGGGGTGAGTGCGTTCATTGTTTTTCTAAAATAGATCCCATGGAATCATCTCCTCCTCAAAGTGATCATAAGGAATCTTTTCAGGTTAAGTCCTTAAAAAAACACTCGAGGTCAGGGTTGTCAACATGGACAGATGGGCAGAAACTGGACTGAGCAGGCTTCATCACAGCATGCAGCAGCTAGAGGCCTCCACTGTCCCTCTGTCTAATACTGTAGAATTGATCTGATGTGGCATTTTCCAACCTAAAGCAAAGGCTATTTCTATGTCAGGTTTTTTGATTTCAACATTCACCAAACATTTCCTGCAAGCACATTGAGATGTGCCCCAAAACATACACAGAAATTTAAGTAGAGATGACACTGATTATGAGAATTAGGTGAGACAGAAAGTGTCAGTATGGATGCAAGAAGCATGTTGATGGTACAAAATGAGTCAAGGGACCACAGTGTGTAACAGAAATACACATCGGTTCCTTTTACCAAAATAAATCAGTGAAAGCATCCTGCTCCAACAGACTGAATTATTGGTTCAAAATAACAAGTTAGATTCTTTACTGTCCTGCTTTGTGTTTCTGTCTGTGATTTATTGATTTCTTTTTACATATTATTTCTGTATTTGTGTGAATGTGAAAACTCACTCCAGACCTGAGCATGAAAACTTAACTGAGTCAGTTTCTTTTTTTTTCTTAGTATAAATGTTGTAAAGGATTCTGTATCTCCGTGTGGTTGGTTTTATAAGAGTCAGAAAATGTTGCTTACCCTCTCTGTAACCTCTCAACCCTGTTGTGGGATTAAAAAAAACACCCCCATTAGTCGTCAAAAAGTTCTCTGTGAGTGTGTGCAACTATTTTAAAACCCACCAAGAGGTCAGACTCGGGCCATGCAGTGTTTTTTGCAGTTCCATGATAGCTTGATGGCAAAGGGAAATGTACAGTCTTTTCTTCTGGTTACCGTTCTCCCTCTAAAAAAAGATTTATTCTCAATTGACTTCTTGGTTAAATCAAGACTAAAAAAATGTTGCCATAGCTGAACAGATAAACCTGAGTCTGAAATATATAAACATGCATCATTTCAAGAGCTTACCTGCTTCGTAATCTACTAATAAATCTTTTTCTCATATATGAGCTTTGACTACGTTGCGCACATAACAAAGACACACCTTTCATTCAGTGGATGTGTGTGTATTGTTGCACAGGCTTCTCTTTGCAGTGTGTGTTGTCTGAGTAAGGCGACACAGCAGACAGAGGGCCCATGTTTAGGGACTATATCTACACTTTTTGGACCAAACACTGCGCTCTATAACACTTTGTTTGGCTACAGCAGGCTGTGAGAAAACATTACCAATCTTAAGTTCAAATTTTTTTGTCACTGGCAGCTGATACATGATAAATTACGAAGACTTCTCCATCACTGTGATGAAAATAAGTGCATTAACTGATAGCTAGTCTCCACACGGTTATTATAGTACTTGTCAGTCCCATTTTGCAGCAACATACTAATTGATTCTTGGCACAACCAGATGCTAATGACTAGGGTTAACAACACTGATATTCCAGCACATTTGTCTGCAGTGCCCATGTCAGCATGTCCGCTATCATGTGCCAAAAACCTGTCTGCTCTACAACTGGGTCATCAATCCTATTCTACCAATAGAAATCCCTGTAGCTGGGAGCATGATTGGAATGGCACGATCAATGTCAAGCACCAGTCATTTGAGCATGCAGAGAGCCTATTCATCATTTGTTATCAGTACATGTCTGTTGACCACGTAGGCAGTGCTGGCCTGGAGGTTGTGAGTGTAATGTGGTTCTTCATCTGACTAAACAGAATGACGCTTATAAGACTGGTGGAGGATGGTGACCTGGCTGTCAAGGATGCACCTGTGTAATCGGAGCTTTGGCTGATGTTTGTTTCACAGCGATCAACAAACTGAGCGAGTTGAATTATTTTAAGATGACAAGAGATAATTGGAAAAAAGAAATTTTGACCAAGACAGCCCAATTACTTGAGGGCAAGGATCCACAACTATGACAAAAACTTCAATTGTATGATGTTAGAAAAAAGGAAGTCAACACTATTACCACTGTTTTAAGGCCCAAAAGACTGATTTTAGATTTTAAAGACTTCTCTGTCTAAGCAATGGTGTTACAGTTAAATGGTTGATTATTCAGTCATTTGTAAACCACACACTGTCACAGCAAAGTGATTTCTCCTTGCCTTTCTGTTGGCGGCAGTTCTTGGCTGCTTCTCCTACTTGCAGAGATTTAAATTGTTGTGGTTCCACGCTCTCCGTGGTGTTAACCAGCAGTTGTCGCATATCAATGCACCCTTTGAGGGATTGCCACGCGACCCAGCAACCGGCAGATATCCTCTGATCTGATCCGGTCTGTTTCTGGGTTGAGCTAACTTTGGAGGCCTGCAGAGAGAGGAGTGTGACCTGAAAGGATTTTTTAGGCGAGGCACAAAAAACAGGAGGCCGGCTTTATCGACCGTCGCCTGCATGCTCTGGTCAACTCTGGAAGTTAGCATAACCTGCATAACTCTGTGTTGGCTTAACTGAGGACCAAATGTTGGTTTTATGGAAAATAGTTTATGAGTTTATGAAATCCCGTAAGGAATCTGTGACATTTTTAACTATTGCCTTTCAGTAGATATTTTGTGGTTATTTAGTATTATTTTATGCCTTTCAATGAATGAATGAGATACTGGAATAGGGCAGTAGTAGTCATAGGACAATAGTTTCTAAATCTGTTACCCTTAAGAATGACAGTCATGTACTACATGGAGCTATTTTCACTTCTGCGCTTCTGTTCTTGTCATGTGGTTTGATGGTTTTAAGAGTCATGGACAATGGTTAGATAATATCTCTACAGCTGTTTTTTCCCCCGATGCCTCAAAATCCAACTTATGTGAAGCAGACAGTAAAACTATGGAACAAAGTTATACTTACTCAATATGTTTACATGCACAGTAAAGTCTATTGAATTGAAATACTGTCCTTGTCCAGTATACTTGCACCTAAGGGAGAATCCATTCATTGACAGAAAAATGTCACATTCTGCTGTGGTAGGTGGTGATATCCTCCCTCTTAGCTGGTTACTATTGGACCGCCTTCCAGTTAATCTTACTTATAAGTTAGCAAACGGCAAAGTGGTGGTTTTATGTCAAACGGTGAAAACATGGATAATTTTACAGCTCTGTACATTTGTAATGCTCTAAGCTTTATTGTCAAATGATGCTGTATCCCGAGGGCAGATGACAAAGCAACTTCTCCAGTTTGAGACTGGTTGAGGTGTAAAGAGTTAATCTATCTCCAACCGCATTACATGGATGTGTTGGTCTGACTTTGAGAAAGTCGATTCAGTACCATTTCATTTAACGGCATTTTAAAAGTCCAGTTTTAGCCGGACTAACTCAATTATTTGACTTTCTCTAACTGTACGTAAACCTATAAGTCGTTCCTGAAATGGTTCAATCACTTGTCTTTTTAAAAACCATTTGCACACATATTTGTATAACTTAAAAAGGTTCCATATAAAACATAAAACATATGAATTCATAAATGATGCATGGTAACAGTAAAATGACAAATTCTGAACTGGATTGTTGGTATCCCATCATAAAAAAACACATTAATGCCAAAGTCATTATTATCGTCAGTACAAAGGCTGAGGAAAATCTCACATTGCTTTATTCTTAGTGTTCCTCTTTTATCTTGAAGTGAGAATACTGTGTTGGAAATAGAGATCTTCTTTGGAACCTCAACATGTTTTTTCCCTTCAATCTTACTTCCTCTGAGCTCATCACATTGTGGTAAGAAGACTAATTTTAACAGTTTTTGTAGACAACCTACAGCGTAACTTTGGATCAATAAAACATCCAAAACATGTCTTTTTTTTTTATTTCCAGTACTTTAGAGCCAATTCTATTAAATGAATTAACAACAAATACATAAAAAATACCTTTATATGGCATACTGTGATTTTTTTCACAGTATGCCATATAAAGGTATTTTTTTAAGGGTTCAAATTATCTTAAATCATTTAAGTAAAAACACTCAACTCATTTATTTGCAAATCTGTCACCAAAGCTGTCTAATGTGACTAAAGCATGTACTAGTGCCTGCACCACGGCCAGCATGCATCAAACCCTTAATATTTCATGAAATGACTCATGTAAGACTTACAATGAAGCCACTTCAAGGCTTAGAAAAACTCTCTGCACAGTCCTACAGCTTTCTGCTGTTAATACAATGGGTTCTTTTCTTTCTATTTAAAGGGCATATGATAAAGATAGAAAGTTGTGCCTACATAAGAAAGTTCACACCTCCACTCTAAGCAGGATGGGAATAAGGATGGGAAGCTACGCTCCTCCTCCACAGGCCAGAGATAAACTTGCTTTTTAACTTTGTGTTTGTCACACAACCAGCTGTACAGTGCAGTGGAAACAACACATTGTACAGTTGAGGCTAATGGCAGAATTGATCTATCAGCTTGTCTTCAAAAAGGTTCTGCCACGGTTTTATCTGCAGCTGTGTTGATCAAGTCACATCCCCTCTGTCTCTACACTGTCCCTAGTGTTCATTTGCATAAAATGTTTTCAACAGGTAGTTGCTGGCAGAAGTGCACAGCTGATGCTCCAAACAGATTCAGGGTATGCAGAGCACCCATAATGCTCATTCAAAGGCATAGTGGAAAGCAGATCTGACCTGACCTTACATTGCTTTGCTCTTTGTGTGGCTGGTCTTTGCAAGCCATGAGATGTGAACACACTCACCTCTGCCTCCTCCCTTGTCTGAGTTACCTCATGGTGACTCCTGCACAAGCCCTTAACTGGCCAAGAAATCCCAGATAGGAAAAGTCTCCGGTGAATTATGTGAAGTTTCCCACCTCCATCTTAGACTCAAAAATACACCCTGTCATTAGAAGTGTCTCAGAGAGATGCTTCCAGCAACTCAGCAGACTTGCAATGTTCTGAAAGTGCGCTGTAGGTCTCAACATGTATACCTGCTTTTAAGTAGAGCCCTGCATTGCTTTCACAGCAATCATGATAAGTTGTCTTAATTACTACTTATAAGTAGGGGTAGGAATTTACAGTAATCCCTGTACTCGATTACTCAAATTACCTGATGAACGAGTACTCGAGTACCCGCTGATTAATGCTTTTTTTTTTTTAACCGTAAACAAAAAAAAGGGTCCGTCAGACATGGACCTCCCAGACCGGAATTGTAGACTTTATGCCTGTAAAATTACATAAACATCCAATATTTAAACATAAATATGAATGAATAACCAACAACAGAAAGCGATTTCAATTTCAACGACGGCGCTAACAATGACGTGTGCTAACAGGGCTAGCAAATGGCGTGATGCGAGACTGCCTGTTTTCTGTCTCCGCTGTTTTCTCCTTGAGCTTTAAGCGCACGTGGTTAAGCATCAATCTAGTACTTCTATAGTATGCAAGTTTAACGCTGCATATCTTGCACTGCACATTAACTTCATCGTTTTTTGTCGAAGTGCTTCCAGACATCACTTTTCTTGACTGACATGTCGCAGGTGTAGCAGACGGTTCTGTATTTGTTGTGCTTTTGCTTTCGGTGTAATAATATGTTCCTAGAGAGTTGCCGTAGCTGCCGTAAAGCAGTTGTTTTTGCTGAAATCTGGCTCGGTGTGTACTAAAGCTGAAGCCGTGGCCGGAGAAGTCATACGTTTGTATCCTGTTAATTATTTTCCTACCTAGTGTATTCAGTTAGGTGAAAACAAAAAGCTGGGTCACACATGTAACGCTGTGAGTTCAAGTTTTGTAGCCAAAAGCAACGCTTGCACAGGTGAGCGAGTAGCAAAATGTTACTCGAATAATGGGGTCAACGGCGAGTACTCGTACCCATCCCTACTTATAAGAAGATTTGAGTCATTTTGGGAGAGTTTTTGATTCTGTCAAATAATGTGACATGGATGAAATCTTCTGACTTTGGGAAGGTTTGTCCCTACATTGTATTAAATATGAAAGTAACCACTCATGTTTTATTTTGTTGCATTTTTTTTTTTTTTTTGCATATTCAAATTTTCACCTCCTGCTATACAAGTTAGTCAAGTGATTTTCAGTTTTGTACAAAATGTGAGGACCTGAGACTCCAGTCGAAGCACATGGTTAAACAGATGTTTCCCTATCTTCTATCTAAACTCATTGAAGCTGTGATGCTGCGATGCGTTTGATGTTTCACCTCGCCGAAGGGGCTCCGAGGCTTCCTTTAGATCCCTCTTAACAATGCTTATTGTAACATGGCTCCTTTGTCAACTCCGTGTGGTGACAAGGAGAGTGTTTCTTGGGGGGACGAGAGTGGGACGTGAATGGAGAGGTGAATATAAACCCTGCGTTGCCGTGGTAACCCGGAACATGATACTGCAGTGAGAGTCAGAAAACAAGGTGACTGGTTAGGCGGTGCTGTAACAGGAGAGCCTGACGTGGTTACCTGTAGTCTCTTTAGATCAGTCAGCTATGATCACGTAGCATTTCATGATGAGCAGGGATTTCCAGAACAGTGTCATTGCCTTGTTAAGTTTCTTTTTATACATTTATGGATGGCGGAAATACTCCTTATTTTGGACAGATGTTTCCACCAAAGAAAACCTTATTAGGAAATGTGACTACCAGTGACGTTCATTATAATCTCCAGCCCCCCTGTTGGTTCAGGAAGAATATTTATATTATATATCGCTGTCTTTAGTTAGCCTTACTCTAATACCGAATAGTGGTATGAAAGGATTTTATAAATGTCTGACATAGCGAGAGCTTTATCCCAGCAGCTGGACTCGAGAGCTTGTAAGACCCTGAAGAAGGGTACCAACAGCGGGGCTCTGTTATCTTTCAGATGACAGCGCTGTAGGCTGGGGATTAAGATCACTATTCCAAGACACAGAATTAAGATGCAACTGCACTTAAGACTAAAATAATACCCACAACCTACAGGGCAGTGGAGGAAACGCTCTAAAACGGAGGCTTCAAAACGACACAAACTGATTGGTTACAAGGCAGTGGCTTTTGCCTGTACGTCTTATCTACGGTCTTTAGGTAGGACGTTGGTGAGGATGCTTTGGGAAGTGGTCATGGTTTACATGGAATACAAGACGTTCATATCAGGAAAGGTCTTTTATTTACACAGAGGCCACTGAAGTAGCTCCTTCTTAAAACAGATGTTGAACCCATCTGCTCGTAGTCTGCTCTGTTTATGTAGTTTAACGTACAGTCGGACATGTGATTATGTCTTTAGCTGACAAAAGCCAGAGTTCAATTTGGACTGAAATCAACTGTTTAGACAGCTAACATTTATGACCACTGGTTAGTAGAACGAGCCCACGATGAGGTCTGACTCTATCTTATTAAACGTTGTTGATGCCTGAGTGATTGTTTTCTCTAGCAGCTAGCATGGACCACTTAAAATAATATTCCAGCTTGTGACGCCCCACCATAAGGCCGCCCTATGGAGCTAACAACAAACCCACAAATTGAGCCAATAGAACACATCGTAAACCTACCAAAGTCAAAACTAAGGGGTTCATTTTTTTTTTTTTTTTTTGAAGATTGATTTTGGGGCTTTTTGTGCCTTTAATGGAGAGATAGTACAGTGGATAGAGTCGGAAATCAGGGAGAGAGAGAGAGTAGGGAATGACATGCGGGAAAGAGCCACCAGCGCCCCTAAGGGATTCGTTATTAACAGACAAACTGAGTCATTAAATGAAGATCAAAACCAATACTAATTCAAGTAAACACAACAACACACAACCAGTGGCCGAGAGGCAAAGCAGCCCCAACTCCAAAAGGCCTCTCACCTCCTGAAGCCAGCACTGAGCTTTTAAGCTCTGAGGTCAGGTGGGCCTCGTTGTACAATCACAGTGAACAACGTAAAGCCGTAACAAGCTCATAGCGTCATACTTTGTTGAATTTTTATTTTTTATTTTTTTGCATATCTAACAAAAACATGCTACAGATTGATATTTAACATTTCCAAAGTTCTAATTTCCTCTCACCAAGTATTTTCCTGCTCGAGTAATAACTGTGTGAAGGCTCGACTCGACCACGTTAATGTTACTGGAAGATTCCACACTGCGTCTGACACAACGGTTCAATGAGAGTGTAATTCAGGATGGTTAATGACTCTTGCGGCAGTGGTTACAGAAGGGGACAGCAATCGCCTTTGACCTTTGGAGTAGTCTCCAGGGCCTGGGGGAGGGGGGACGGGGGGGGGGGGGGGGGTTGGACTGAGGATGCTGCTGCTAAGTGTGATCAGTCATCAACCATCAACTTTCACAATTTACCAAATGACTTTGCATCTGGGAGTTTTGAATAATTCATTGGAGCCTCACCCTTCAGGGGATGGTTGATTTGATTTGATTAATAAAATAAATCACAATATGTTAACAAGTAAATGCCTGATTGTGTTGAAAGTGTTGAAAAATATGCATAGTTAATTATGTGGCAATGGAATTTTCTATTAGTTACCATTTGTATTATTGATGGAGAATGTTGGTTGCTAATATTAATTCTAGCAATGGTAAGAGTTGTGCAATTAAAAATGATCTTCACTTTTGAATTACCGCTATGTGCTGATTATTTTCCTTCAATTGTTATTCTTTAAAATGTCAAAAAAAACACTCCTCACTCTTCATTTACCCTCAAAATTGACAAAATCAATCTGCAAATCCTTTCGTTTAAGAAGCTCTAACTACAGGGCTGGGAACCTTTGGTGTCTCACGATTCGATTTCGATTCCCATTCTTGGGGTCACGATTTAATTCAGAATCTATTTTCAATTCAAAACGACCCTGAAATCATTGATCCATAGATTTTAAAGTCTATTTTTCAATTAGTACAAACTGCAGGATCTACTCCAGTCATCAGACTGGCTGAATTTCTTGCTCCTCCATTTGGCAATCGACTGAGTTAAAGAGCTAGCCTTAGCACTTAGCAGGGAGTGACTGATTAGCCAAAAAACAATTTATTTTTGGAAGTTATGAATCAATTAAAAATCTCAGAATATAAGAATCTAAATTTTTACACTAGACAATTTTTCTTCCCACCTTTTAGCTGCAACTAGCATTCCCCTTAGCACCTCCTTTTGCCTGTAGAGGTTGAGTTATAGATATGTGTAACATTATTTCACTCTAGAGTTTCTTCTCTTTCAGCCATAATGAAAAAAAGCTGCCTAAGAAACCTCACTCAAAGTGTTTCCAAGTATATTCTCCTTTATCTAATTTGAATGATTTGTTTGACAAAGTTTTATATCCTCCGGCGTTGCGATGCTTACTCAAATCTACACAGTCACAAACCGCAAAAAAAAATAGCTTTTTGTGTTTCTTGAGAGCATGATGGTCTCATGTCAAGGTCACTCACTTGTCTCTCAATACTGCCATTGTATTTCTTTTATTCTTTTTGAAAGAAATGCTTGAATCTATTTGCAACAGTGAGAGAGGGATCAGCTCGTCTGGGGGGGTGAAGAGGCTTTTCATTGACAGCGTTGAATGACCGTCTGTGTGCTTCAGCAATAATATTTCCTGGCTGTTGTCCCCTGGCGGTCATGAGGGGTTCAACCAATTTATGTTAGCAAAGGTCAGGTCCGTGTGGAGTGCTGTTTACATTCTGAGGTACCCCTTATTCCTGAGGCGTCATTCACTGAATAGTGTCACACAAAACACTGGAAATCCCACAGCCTCGTCTGAGTACAGTGTCCATTCCAGCCAACCTACACTATTTGGCATGTGAGGAATTTCGTCCGCTCCGTTGTAAAAAGTGTCACAGTGCTTTTCTCTGTCACACTTCATATTGCCGCAATGCTCAATGCTCCTTTGTCCTCCCCCCCCCCCCCCCACCACCACCACCCTCATTTTGGATGCGTTGTGACTGTAATGTTACTGTTTCTTTTGAAGGTCAAATCTGCAAGTTGTAGTAGTTGATTTGTGTGTGATAGAGAAAAACAACACGTTGGGCCTTATTTATAACTTATCACTGACTTTCCCTTTTACTAGTTTTTTTTTACTTCTTAGAGAACATCATTGTAAATACAGTTGTTCCTTGGATATCACAAATGCCACGCTTTAGTCTTTATCAGACCGTGTGGCCTTAAATTAAAGGTCACTGAGGGTCGGTCATTGCTGTGTTTCAGGGCGAGCTGTGTCATCTGTGCTGCAGTGAAAACTCCAAACCTTTATTTGAGCTTGACCGTCTTTCAACCTCTTAAGTGTTTTTTTCTTGTTTATAGAGTCAAACAATTTCACTAGAGGGAATGATACTGTACTAAATATTCAGCTGAACATGTAGACCTCAGGTGTTAAACAAATAGTTCTACGTAGTTCTAATAGTTCCAGTATATTGAATAAACAGTCAAACCACTTCTGTCTGGGTCTGCTAAGTGAATTGTAGAATTGTTCCAAGTTTCACATATTTACTGACACTTACCTTTTTCTACTTGTATGTTCATCATTTAGCGAGTTAAATAAGAGTCTATTTTTTCTATCCCAGTGATGTACTCTATATAAACACTCAGTCAGAACAAACTGTTGTATAATGATGTATAAAACGAGGAGGAGACTTTCCGTGTGTGGACTTGCTCACTGTCTTTTACAAAGTAGTACTGTGTCTGTTTCAGCAGATGATCCATCAGCTTTAGTCCAGTTTGTTATAACTTGTGTCTGTGAAGCTGCACTAAAGTGCCCTGCAGGACAGAAACGATAAAACTGTCATTCTGGTCTTTGTCAGTGATTGCTGTTCAGTGGTCTGCTGAATGAACAATAGAAACTTTATTATTGCTTGTTAAAAGCTTTTAAGAGAACAGTTTCATCATTCAAAAATCGCGCTGTTGAGATTATTTATTTCATTTTTGGTAGTTTCATTCTTTATCAATAAAAAAAAAAAGCCTTGCTATGAACAATTTATGTTTTTGTGTATCCCATTTTTCTAATAGCTGGAGTAAATTGGTTAGGTAGTCACATTTATCACTGAATGAGAGAGCAGCAGCCCATTTACACACAGCATTGCAGTCCGTGTTTACTTCATCAATTAACTGCTCCAAACACAAAAAAATGCAAACATAAAAAAAATGCACAATCCAAAAAATTAAAAACATTTAAAATTTAAAATCTTAAAACTGCAGAGATGGATGACACTTGCCAATTTTGTCTAATTCAGGGGAAGCTTTAACTTCTGTGTGCTGAAAAAAAACAAAAAAACAAGCATGATACATGGCATTGTAGCTTTGAGTGACAGATGCTAGGTGTCTGCTCGGTGTCACTCAAGGTTATAGTCACTGAATTTGACCACTCCGACTCAGATCTGTAATTTGGTCTGGACTGCGCTTTATTTGTCTTGTCATAGAAGTCTGTGCTCCGGCTTTATGGTGAGCGAAAATTGTAGTATTATTTAAAACATTTGTCAGCACTTCTGACAGGTATACAGTGGGCACATCAAACCTGGCTATTTAACGTGTTCAGAGTTGCCAAAGTGGAGGCTTTGAAAAAGTCAGTCAATAACAAATGGGTGATGTCACACTGGCTAAGCCCATTATGTGTTATATGCAGTCTGTGATTTTCTCGCTCCGACTTTCTGCTTTAAGAATTACAGTTAAGTTGATTGACATATATGAAAAAACAACAAAAACTTTTTCTATTTTGAGAAAATGTGAAAATTCTCAAGGCAAGAAGAGATCAAATGACTGGTTCCAGCTATGTTCTGTGATAGAGGGGGGGTGGGGGGGGGTGGGGTTGTTAAACAAACCATGTGACCTGCAAGCTGGGGAAGTTGAATTGTCAATTTTCTCTTCAATACTTCACAAAATAAGAGTGGTGCAGTGGGATGTTTTCAATGTGCTCACAACAACCGGTCATAGCTGGCAGACAAAGCCTTTCATTTTCTTCTGTTTGGCAATATTTTGTTCAACCTGGTTTCAGTAATGCTCGTCCGCTTGACAGCATGAACACACACGTGGGTGTGTGTTTGTATTTGTCAGGAAGCATTCGAGACCCTGTGGTTTCTAAACTAACCATGTTGTTGCCCAGTGACGGTGGTGGCTGTGGTCTGCGGCGCACCATGGGTGTAGGTGGTTAAAAGATGACCATTTAGGATTAGGGGACCAGTACATCCTGCCCATTCTGCCTGCCAGATGTCCTCAAATCAACACATTCACACACATCACTTTTTGACACATCTGTTTGTGACGCCGCAGTTGAAATAAACTCACTGTGTGCAGAATGTTGAGTCCAAACATTTGTACCTACGTCCTCTCAAAGCTCCTGCAAAGGAATCTCAGACGACCTTTATCAGAGGTTGAATATCGTCATGCTCTTTGAGAAAGCACTGGTCACGCAATCGAATCACCGCACAGAAAAGACTTTGTGTCTTGCTTGCATTGCCTTAGGCAGACACACACACACACACACACACACATGCACAGCCTTTGCCCCAAAGGAATATGCCACATTATATTGTCCATCATATTATATCCACCCTGACAACAAGCCTCACTGAATGTACACAATTAAGAGCACTTGATTGAATTATTTCAAACCACTGAGGGTATTTTACAGATGCTAAATCATTAATATTACATTTGGGCTTGTGCATGCTCTGGAAAAGAGCTCAGCAGTGACAGAGAGAGTGCTGCTACAAGGCGCACCTCCCTTTCTCCGTCCACTCCTCTCCTAGTCAATGATGTAATGTTTCTGCTGCTGATAGAGCAACCCCCCTCTCCTGCTTTTTTTTTTTTTTTTTTTCACAATTATTCCCCTCCCCTTCCGATTTTGCTACTGCCGCGGCTGCTCTCACTGGCGATAGTGGCGGTGGTGGTGGATGCGTGCGTGCGTGCGGCGCCGGTTCAGCTGCATCTCTAAGCATCTCTCGGGATCCCTGCAGAGCTTCTTTTTTTTTTTTTTTTTTTTCTTCTTCTCCTGTCACCACTCAACTGAGAGCCGCTCCTACTGAGCACTGCAAGACCTCGTCCTTCTGCTGATAAAAAAAAGGTAATTCTTTAAGCTTATGACAAAAGAAATTTCATTGTAAAAAGAGAGTGAAGAGGGGGCGGGGGGTTGGTGGGGGGGGGGGGGGGGGGGGGCAGAGAGGAGAAGAAAGAGTTAAATAGAAGAGTGATAGACAGACAGAAGGTTGACTGAGTGTCCACTTAGCTGCTGAGTAAACCGGTCTGGTCGCAGAAAGCCTCTTGTCGCCACACTATGCAGGATGCCATGGCAGTTCCTCCCCTCCGACGGTGTGTGTGTGCATGTACTGTATAGTATGGTGTTGGTTTCCATGGTAAAGATGAGACGGATCTCCGTGCTGGCTCAGGGCTAATTCAGCATGTGTCATGGAAAGCTAAAATTGTCTTTGGTGTAAAGTGATTTCACATCTCTTCTGCATTATTAATAAGGGAGATCACAGTGACACTGTTTCACTTCTATTGGATATTTTTTTTTAGCTTTATTTTACTTTTTGATAAGAGAAGATAAACTGTCATCAGATTATTATTTGTCTCACTTCTTTGGAACGTATGCATCACTTTGAGTTGCCTGCTCTACAAAAACTGGGCGTGTGCTATGACAGTCATAAAGCTTAGATGAATGATATGCCAGGAGTTATCTGCATGCAGATTTTTGACCGCTTCTGCATTTATCTGTGATTGACGTTACTTTTTGTCGATGCTTTACTTTATCTTCATCTTCTCCACGGCCTTTAACAGGATGTGATGTTCTGGCACAGGACCAGAGTGCATTAGTTATAAATGTACAGAGGGGGATTTTTTTTTTCAGGAGTTGTTTAACCTTAACTCTCGCGCTTTATCAGATGCTAACTTAATATTTCATGTCTTGTCTGCCCCACATGTAGATAGCCTTATAACTAATTTATCCTCAGGATTTTCCCTGCTTTTGAGTCATCACTCTTCTGTCTCATACGATTTCTTTGTCAGCTTTTTTAACCGACACATCTCTAAATAGCACTTCAAGTAGACCTAAGGTGTCACGGTAAAATCTAGGGCTATAGTGTCCCGGGCCAAGAGGAAGCATGTGATGTTCTTACTTCAGGGGTCATTTTATGATGTCCCATTGGGGAATGGGTCATGTTTACTGGAAGTGTAATTGATCTTTGAGACACAAAGGAGTCACTGCTTATTATCCTTCAGGCCATTTTTTTCTTCAGCATTTAATGAGGAGTCCATCCAAAGACAGCATGTATGAATTAATGGACAGCTGGAAATTAAAAGCACACGTCCCAACATTTTACTTTCTTCATTTTCACCTGACATTCAAGGTGACTTCATCAAGTGAGTAGAGTTTAACAATGCACTGAAAAAGTCAATTAGTTATGGCATGAAGGTCTTCCTGCCTTGGAACAAAATGATTTAAAAAGTGCTGTCAGAGAGAGATAATGATAACTTCTTGTTCCCTTGGATGGTTTACATGAATATATTACTGGATTGTATTATTATATTTTCCCGGTCCATTGGCAAGTGGTATCATATGTTTATACTCTGGGTTGTGCTAGGCTTATATTTTCCATGACTCCATTTTTTCATTTAATTACCATAATTACAAAGCATCAGATTATGATAAAAAAATCCCTAAACCAAAGACATCATTGATTTGTCAAGAACTCACAGATATTGAATCTAATTCATTTGAGAGAACTAAAAACAGCAAGCTCACATTTGAAAGCTCAAAAGAATGTTTCCTCTTTGAGTGATTAATATCTAAATATCGGAGTAGTTGCTGCCTTTGTTACTTTGTCCAACTGAGCAATTAATCGGCGGATCCTTGTCGCTTGAAAATCTGGGGTTAAATCATTTTCATTAAAACTACAACACCACTGTTGAGTCCTGTTTTAAAAAAAAAAACAAGTTTTAAGGTTAAATTTAGTATTCCTGGCTTTAAAAGATTATTTTACTTTTTATACCACAAAATATTTTTTAAAAATGTTTGGAATTTCTGAAAAATGAATCGCCAAGAAGCTACAAAAGGGCAGTTTGCTAATAAAATATTGATCTTTATATGGTTTATATCAACAAAAGACACAGAGTATTGAGTATATTGGTGGATGGGACAACCAGACAGGAACGTCTATCCTTTGGAAATGGTCAGTGATGTCCCTTCCCTTTTACTCTATGGCATGAGATCTGAGAAATCATGCAGACATTCTCGGATGTATTGATCACAATAAGAGGACACCACACTCTTGATTAAATCCCCTCCTCTGTTGGGGGGAAGGAGATGGACATGGTTGTTACAGTCTGTGATGGTAGGCGTTGTGCATGTGTGGGGGGGAGGGGGAACCTTAAAGGTAGAAAACACAGGAAAGTTGAGCTGCTGCCACATGGACATGAAGGGGCCACCTGAGGAGCGTCCGAGCTGTTCCACTTGCTCTTGTCTGTTGAATTTCAAGCAGACCTGCTCGCTTTGGAGCCGTGCCATTGGCTCTGCTTTCACAAAGTGATAATACAATAAATAGTTTGGCCGTCAGAGCTATACAACAACCATATTTTCTGTTTGTAAAGACAAAGACAGATTAGATAAAGGAACGGGGGCGGAAAAGCCGCTTGCAAAACAAGCACCTGAGAGTGAGCATGGTGTGATTAGTCACACATACAATATGATGATGTAGTGGTCATGTGACTGGTAATGCTGGGAATTCCAGTACTGGTTTCAGACTACTGAGTAATAGATAGGATGGTGACATAGACGAAATGAGCATGTATGAAACAGTGTAATGAAAGGACCAGGGGTTAGTCACAAAGCTCTGAAAGCTCAGCTCTGTGTGAAAGCACTAACACACACACACACACACACACACACACACACTTCCGGGATTGTTTATTGGCACAACCGTGCTGCCAGAGGGCACCTATCCCACAAACCCTCTCTGATGGAAACGTTCAGAGTCAGGTGTGGTGGGGTAATGCCACAGCTTGTGTCATGCAGAGAAATCAAAAGCCTCATTTTTCCACCAACACATAAAAAAGCACAGAATGAAACACGATCTGGGTTTGATTAATCATACTCTAGGTATATTTTTACGTTATTCACCCAACATGCTGAACCAGTCGCACTCAATGCCAAAATGAGTCACTCGCCCTCATTTGTGGGTCACACTCAGCTGGTACTTTTCCCAACAGCTCATTCACCTGTGTTAGAGGAAGACAGACAGGAAATCAGCAAAAACTTGGCAACTAATTAACTCTAAGGAAAATGTTTGATATTTGTCATGTATTTTAAAGCCTTTTATAACAGGCAGTGATAGGCTTGTGGGTTATTCTTGAACATGAATACTGTGCAGGTCCTCACGTTTCAATCCTCCAATACTTTTTTAAAATTAATGTAGATTCCAAACCTTTCAAATATGGTCAAGCTAAATTTTGGGGGAATTTATTGTATTTTTAACGATAAACAAAACAGGTAGAGTATTTTTTTTAAAACATACAACTTCAGGAGATGCTTTTCAGTTACACTTGTCCATTTTACCAAACAACTACACATCAATACATGTATACACACACCCTTTCCTTCATGCCTACATTAGATAGACAAACTTACATGCATGCATATAACCACACATATGGCAGCCTTCATATCTTTTTTCAATCCTTTTTCCTTGATTGACTAAAAACTTCTGCAAACATATTGGTAATTTGCTATACAATAGATAAAATAAAATAAAAATAAATAAATAAATTTCATTTAATTTAAAATAAAGAAATTAAGAGGTGACTAGAGCTTGACTGCACTTTTATTTTAATAAAAACTTGGAGGCTTGGGCTGGAAAAAAAACTGTGTCAGATGGAGGAAGTGGGTGCTGAAGTGCAAAAAATCACTTTTCAAAGAAGGATCAAGTGACACTGTGTAAAGTATGAGTTCATGTATTTCACTCAGAACAAACAATCGTATATAGATTTAACAAATAGTTGGAACAAGCTTGTACAGTGCAGGCTTAGATGTTGTAAACTGTAAATATGGCGTTAAACCACCAAACTATATGCACAAATAATGACTCATCATCGTCAGTGTTCTTGCAGTGACCTGGATTTTCACATAAAGACTCTGAGGCACAGAAAATCAGGCCGGGGACACGTAAGCGGTGTGAAAACAAGGTGACGCTTTGATTTAGAAACTCTGCAAGAATGTTTAGCTTAATTTATTTACTGGGGTTTTCATCTTAGCTGCTCACACTAAACAGATGCTTGAAGTTAAGTGTTGACCTGCTGTTACCATGCAACTACTGACAACATAAGAAACACAGCGAGGTGTTTTTTGCTTTTAGTTCAAATCTTTTTCACTTAAATGTTCACAGTGATTTAAGCGCTGAAAACATGCTGCAGTCTTTATGTTGTTGTGCTTTTTCTCTGACTGAAAAACAGTTGGCACTCCATTCTCCATATGTACGGCTCTTGTACATTACTCTTGTGATATATAGCTACTAAGATAAATACATGAAGCATACAGTGGGGGTAAAAGCAAACCAAAGAGGACCTGATCAAAGTTGTATCCGGTGCATGAAGCACAAAATGACCGTGATTGAACACTTTGAGCAGTGCTGAAGAGTCGAGTGCCGAAGTCGCTCGTCGTCTGTAATGCCTCTGGCGGCCTCAGTGACTCTTTAAGTAGCCCTAAAGCTGCTATCTTGTGTATTTCCATTAAGCTAATATGTGAAACATGAGGGCTTATCTCTGCACTCTAATTCCTGGACCCTAACTCGTTTATATAGAATGACCAGTCAGCACTTCTGCCAGCTGTGTGGGGAACATGCCGAGAATGTGATGGAATAGCATTCGGTTTTATTATGTGACATTGTTTAAATTTAATTGTTTTAAAATGTAGTACACGCCTCCACAGCGTAGTATGTATTTGTTTTAAAAAATATGTCTGACTTGCCTTCATCTATTTATCAAACAAAACATTGCCTATTACTTTTTAATAAGATACCATTAAATAGCTTTAAAAAATATTTTTAGTTAGCTTCTGCAACGGTTTACAGTAAACCTATTACCATAAACAAAACTTCAAATCTTCGTTGTTATTTGCGGAGAACTTTTCGTCAAGTAGCCGTACATCTGAAATTAATTCTACAATTCACTTAGCTGACGCTTTTAATCAAAGCAGCGTACATCAGAGAGTAAGAACAACACAAGCAAGGATCTAGAAAAAAGGGAACAATGTGAGTAAGAGCAAACGATCAGCTTTGAGTCTGATTGGACACACAGGTGCTGACAGGAAGTGACCAGAGGCAAAGCACAACATTGAGGGCAGTTCTTGAGAGCTCTAATCAGTATAGAAACCATCTTATAAGTCGTCGTTATCAAACAAAAACCATCGTCATTACCATCATCATCATCAATAATATGGAGACCATCATCATTAAGTTAGTAGGTATTCATGAAAGAGCTGGGTCTTCAGCTTTTTCTTAAAGGTGCAGAGGGACTCTGCAGATCACATGGAGTTTGGAAGTTCATTCCACCACCGGGGGGCGACAGAGGAGAAGAGTCTAGTCAGAGACTTAGGACCCTGTTGTGAAGGTTGGATCAGACGCCTTTCATTGGCAGAGCGTAGTGGGGGGGAGGGAGTGTAGACCTGATCAGAGAGTTAAAGTGAGGAGGAGACGTTTTTGTTGCTGTTTTGTAAGCGAGCAGCAGAGTTTATAATTTGATGCGAGCAGTAACTAATTTAGTCACTAGTACTAATTTAGGACCCAACCAAGTAAATTTATGATGAATCTGTTTTTTATTTAATGATTCAAAATTGAAAAGCTCTTACTGTCTAACCAACAAAAAACACAAATGAAACAAAATATTAGTTATTGAATTTTTATCTGATGCTGCTTGACTCTTTTAAAGTCACAGATAATGGAGGCAATAAAAAGCAACATTTGAGAGCAGCCACATAAACAGGGTTACAATCAGAGTGCCGGTCAGCCTAGCGGTCAGGTCGGGCGCTTCATGTACAGAGGATGTAGTACTGAAGCGGACAGCCTGGGTTCGACTCTGACCCTCTGCCTCTGTCCTGCATGTCACTCCCCACTCTCTCTTTTTGATTTCTTACTCCACTGTCATGTCCTCGAAAACATAGGCAGATAAATCCCAAAAGTAACATTTAAAAAAATAAGAAAACAGGGTTACAATCGTTGAGAATGTCCATCCACAGTGTGTTTGACTGCTCTGAGGCGCGTGTATCTGCTCAAGGGTTCTTTATGTTCTGTGGTTGTTTACATAAGGTTGTCTGCATGGCAGTGACAGGTGGTCCCACTCAACAAGAGGTGTGTTCCTGGTCCAATGAGAGCAGCATTTCAAACTGACACAAGCTGTAAATGAGACATCCAGTGTATCCTTGCTGTGGCCTAAATACGTCTCAGGTGACCGCCTGGAATCTTGACTCTGCACAGCTAC
The DNA here is from genome assembly GCF_963930695.1 of Labrus bergylta. Lineage (NCBI taxonomy): Eukaryota > Metazoa > Chordata > Actinopteri > Labriformes > Labridae > Labrus > Labrus bergylta. The sequence goes on along the minus strand of NC_089201.1, from coordinate 28,672,077 downwards.
ACACCGAGCCGGCTTTCAGAATCCCAACACCTCAAACTTGGCAACCCGTCTCCCTCCTTAGCAGTTGCCCTATAGTGTATATTTAGCATCTGCTATTTTGGAAACCGGCGTCCCTGTCTCAGCACCCCGCTGTCTTCCACCTCTCGCTATTTACACTGGAAATATTTTTGGAAAAACCTTGTGAAGTTATTCGGCAACACTTGACTTTTTTTTTTTTTTTTTTTTACAAATCTGTTTCTGCAAACACACAATAACTTAGCATAAAATATCTACATGCACATCTACTTCCCTCTCTTTGATGAAATCAACATGTAACACAGAACAGACTGGAGAGTTTATTATGAGGGTTCTAGGAAATCAAAGCTATGCTCATCGAAAAAAAATCAAGAGTTAGCCTGTGGTTCATTCAAGCAGCGTGTCCTCTTTACATACCATGAAACGGCTCCTTGGAGACACTGTTGCATCACTCCTGTTGTATTTTCAGTGTCATGGCCTGAAAACTGCGTCCTTGTCCGGGTTGGGAGTTTTTTTTTTTTAGAATTAGAATTAGAACTACTTTGTGGCTTGTCTTCACATCTTTACTTTTAGTGTTTTCTTTCTGTGGCTTTTGTGGAGCCTGAAATGAAGAAACTGTTACAGTAGACACTGCAGGTTATTGTGTTTATGATTTTATGGATTCAGTTCAAAATAAAGAAAAACATAAAGAAGAAACTTACAAATAAAAACAGCTTTAAGAAACATTTTCGGAGTAAAGCAGAAATCTGTAAATAAAAAAAGCTCTTTGCTGTACATAATTGTTGTTTACAAGGTAAAATTAGCAGGAGATACAAAATACAAACTGTAACATTTGCAAACTTTTATAGCAGATTTTAAGCTGTTTACAAAGAAATGTAGAGTTTAAAGTGGCACAGATGAATGAGTTGTAAACTTCTTCCTTGAGCAAAACACATACACACACACATTTCTTAGATTAACATGATGTAGGGCACAGAGATGTGGTTGATTTGCTGTAGCCTGAAGTACAGTAGTTACTGGTAATTACGATCATTAAAGTCAGTCTTTATATGGTAGCGAGCAGCTGGCAGAGAGTCAAACATCTGCAGTGTAGAGCGAGGAAAACGTAACTCCCAGGGGAGCTCAGAGGCTGTTTGATAAGAAAGTTGCGTCATTTGGTCCCCGCAAATATTCAGCCATGTCATAGCATATTGATTGACTAGTTTAACTTTTATCACTTTAGAATGAGTTTTTGCTTCTTCTTTGCTTCTTCTTTTGGCATGAGTTGGCTGAACGAAGAAAGTCAGAGGTCATGTGACCTGGAAAATCTCAGGATATGAGCTTTTTTCTAATTTGTTTTCAGACATTTAAACCAACCAATTCTCAGTGAAGTGTAAGGGAAGGACAAAATAATCTCCTTATTGAGTAGAACAACCTAAATAATAATAACAAAAAACATATAGAAACAGAGATTCAAAAGCCCTGATCATCTTGTTTCATTGCAAAAAAGAAAAATCCCTCATTGGATTGTTTATCATGTTGCAGTTTTGCTTCTTAAAAAAACTTTGGTAAAAGTAAAAAAAGAGTCAAGATCGTGCTGTATCCCGCTCTCCCTCTCTAACTCCCTCCCACTCCCTCTCCCTCTCCCTCTCCCTCCCTCTCTCCCTCTGACAGCGTGTGATGGGTGGAGCTCCGCTTGCTGAGTGGTTGTAGGCAGCCTGTAGTACGACACTGTGTCAGGGAGAGGGAGAGTGTGGACCTGCCGGCTCAAACCTGTCGTCTTGTGCTCAAACTTTTTAAACCGTCGTTTTCTTTTGGATCTTTCTTTCTGACACTTCCTGGAGGAGGGAAATCACTCTTATCTTTTCTCACCCAGGGGGGAGCTTTTCCTCTCATTTAACGGAAGCTTTTCATTTCCTGGGACAGAGAGTGTGTAAGTAGTGCTGTTATTAGAGACCATCCTTCTGTTCATTAACTGTGTGGCGCCGTGGCTTCATGAATCATTGATGTGAGTACGCTTGCAGGTCTGGTTACCTATTGAAATGATGCCAGTATAACCTGTCATTCCCCTGTTAGAGGGTTATAAAGCGTTTTATGGCTTTAAGTCTGCGTGGGGTTCCTTGTTAGTTTCTGTCTTTAAAAGGATAAGTGGGTGTGAGCTGAGACGCAGCAGCCCTCCTCCCTCTCCAGTAGGTCTTTATCGCAAGGTGATAGCAGGGCAAAGGGGTCATTTAAAACCCAGTCTGAACTCCTCTCTGTGTGTGTGCATGTATTTGTGGGTGTTTGTGTAAGAACCCTTCAATTAAGAGATGTTGGTCTTGGCAGATTTCCTTTGAAAACACAGCTATTTACCTGTGTGTGGTCATATTTGATTTTTTTTTAGTTTTATTTATAGACTTGCTGGCTGGTGTGTTTGTAGTAATGCAGAAGAGAAAAAAGGACAGCTCGGACTCTTTAACCTCATCTGATCCTGTGACTGGGAGTGGGAGTGGAAGTGGGGGCCTCTTCCCCCAGATAAGTGTATGTGGCAGCCAGTGCACACACACAAACACACACATCATCGGGAAGTTTATTAGTGAGAGCAGTAACTTCAATATTAACACTGATTCTGCCGCATGTGGATGTTTGAGGGACTATTTTTTTGTTGTGACGCTACTTTGAGGTTCATGATGAGATGCTTGAGCTCCAACACAGAAGCATCAGGTGTTAACTGTGTGAAAGTTAAATCTCCTGCCCACACGCTGCTGGCAGCACAATGCAGACTAATACCAGAGTGTAAGCAGTGTGGGTGATACATAACTTAGTGGAATTTAAAAAGTCTGTCAAAAGTTAATCAGGGGTTAATGTGAGGTTTTTGCTTATGTTTGAAGGTGCACAGTCAAGTATCTCTTACTCGAAAAGCTCTCAAGCTGCCTTACACTGTGTTGATAGAGTTTTTGAATCTGGTTATGAAACAGACTGAAACCAAAACACTTTATTTTATAACAGTGGAAAGTTGACGTTAATATCCCTATAAAGTCACTCTCAGACACATTTGAGGACTGACATTTTTCTTGCTTGGTGACATAATATCTTATCCTCTCTCGTAAAAAAAACTAAACAATTTGATCACTGTGTTCATTTTTTTGATTAGTTTACATGCAAGATGTCAATCTGTTCACTGACATAGCAAGTGGACGTAGAGCTTTGATTTTTTTTACGCCACAGGTAGTGTTGTAATGGGATGGGAAAAAATATAACACATGGTGGCGCTCTTTCCACTTCAACAGTTTTTCTAACATTTAATGTAAAAAAAAAAAATAACTCAAGCTTGTATTGTTTTATATTGAATCATAACCACCATATAATTTTATGTTTTGACACACAGCCCTACCACTTGGCAGAACACAAACTTCTCCAAAATGTCAACATCTATCAGAACACTGACATAGAAGTGTTTGGACTCCCAAAATCACAAATCATGAATATGAAGTTCATCTGTTGTGTCTAACTAAAGTCGAGCAGCCACTTTCATAACTTTACCAGCATATTGCAGGTGGAATCATGAAATCCTGCTTGTACTGTATGTAGTCCCTTATTTTGGAAAAGGAAGTTGTTACTCTTAGTTTCCTAAGTGGAAAATCAGCGTCATTGTCATCGTACAGGATGTCATCAAGAGAAGCTTTGCATGCCTCGTAGAAGTCAGTCCATCAAACAGTTCAGCTGGACATGAGAGAGACCAACACCAACACCAAGCTGTCCCTTAAGTTAGGGTTCCTTCACAACAGCTCGGTCTGCCAGAGCAGAATGTCAGAAAAAGCAGGTTTCCAATCTGCTCCTTCTGTTATGCAACTTTTTAGGAGTTAATGTGCTCACAGCCCCTGGTGCTACATTTCTACAGTCAGGTCCCATTAAACCTGCTTCAGGGGACAACATCATAGTGTAATTAAAATAAGAACATCAAAGAGTAAAACTCATGCTTTCATACATTGTCTGAATTCAGGAATGTTAAAGTCTCCTTATTGCTCTGCATTAATCGGAGGGTTTCTTATGACGCTATTGTTTAGCTCATATGCTTCATGATTTTTCCATTCCACCTTTTTTTTAGGGTAAAAACAACTTAATTGACTTATAGTGAAAATGTGCATAACAGCCAGTGGATGGAAACCCCGCCTGCAGACACAGATCCTCATGAACAATCACCCAACGTTTTGAAGATGGTTGAGTTATTCCACAACTATCCAGTAGGCGGAATATTATCCACCTCAGTTGAGATGCTTTTTTGTTTTCTGGCCTCGCATTTGAATGTTCATCCGTCTGCGGGGGGGGGAGCCAGTCTGAGCTGACCTTGGCCTGCTGTTTTCTTTCGGGGTTGATCCACAAAGAAAACAGCTGGCAGTTGCATTCTGGATGCCGGCGGCCCTCACAATGAAGTGTCTGTATGACGCTGTCAGAAAAGCTTTGGCGTGTTGGTAAAGCGCGGTGCCTGTACCATCAGTCCCTCACAATCCAGACTTTTAGACTCAAATATAGTTTGTGTGGTGATCATCAGGGCTGCACAGTGTAGCTGGTGCAGTCATTTGCTAAAGCTCTGCATATACTGAAAGAAAATAAGCAGAAGGATAAAATGAAGCTGCTCTGTGAACAACCTGTTGCACTTTACAAGAAAAGACAATGAAAAAAGAAATTGTACTTTTTTTTTTATCACAGCTTAATCCCCCATGCCGGCCCCAATGCACATGTTTCCGTTCTGTCAGCATGTCCAAAGGGCATTTTCCCAGCATTAGGCCAACTCTGATCCTCCTCCTTCATCTGTTTATATAGACAGGTTGACTCTCTCACTGTGATTTGGTTTGTGTGAGTGAGAGAACATTTTCCTTTCTGTTATTTTTTCTCGATATGGTTCTAAATCCTTTAGATTTCAGTCCAATTAAACAAACACAGTATTCTTAAAACAAAGTCTGTTTGATGTCACAGGCTCTGATTTGGATCAAACTTTTTTTAGCCCAGATGAATATTTCTAACAGAACTCGATGTATGTTTTTAAACCCAAGCCATCAATCGCGTGTTTCCTTTTCAAGACGAGAGCCATGGTTCCAGCAGTGTCTCTTCTGATTACTCTGCAGGACAGCTAAACGATACAGACTCAGAGGGTTTGCATTTCAAGTATTCTATTTTGTTTTAGGAAATCTTGTTTAGTTGCCTTTAAGTTAATTTTTGGAATTCAGATAAGAAAGCTGTCTCTCTACTATGTGGTTTGGAGAAGGACAATGGTCGTTTATCGTGGCTTCTGCTTTATTTCTCTTTGTTTTGCTTGTCGGACTGAGTCATGTCAGTTAAACGTATCTGACATGAGGTCTTGTCCTGGAGCTTTTGATCCGATCACGTGGTCTTCATCAGCAGTTTGGCCAGTTTTCTTGAAATTTCAGATTTTTTTTTGTTGGTCCAAAATGTTTCAAAGTTCATTTTAAACTTTGGAATGAGCAGATGATTTCGTCAATCTTTCATTTGCTCTTAAAATGTTTCGATTTCTATCCGACTTTTATCTCTTGTTTCTATTTGTGCTGAACTAAAAATGAGCAAGAAAGGGTTAATCGCTGAGTTTAGGGGAAGGGGTCGGCCTGTGGAGTGGCCAGCCACTTGTAACCTAAAGGTTAAATACAGGCCTTCAGGGAGTCCTATTACTGTGTACTCACTGATGGGAACTCTGCAAACATGCATTCTGGGAGCACAGCGGGCTCCTCTGTTTATTCCCAGTCCAGCACTGTGCCACGATGTGGGAAATGACTGAAGACATGGAACACGGCCAGGACGCTGTGTTTGGTTCTGTCTGTCAGGAACAAAAAAAAAAAAAACTTAGATCTGACTTTTAACCCATAACAAAAATGCAGAAAACAAATCACAAACATGAAGACCTCTTGGGGGAGCTTGTCTTTTTTTAGTGTCTCATATTAACTCTACTCACGCATGTAAAAGAGTTGTGTTACAGCTTTTCATGGGCTGGTGTGAGAATCGCAATCTTTTCAGGGTGTGTTCTGATCATCATCGCCCTCCAACAAACACCTGTTCCTCTTGCATGTTTAATAATACAGTTCTATTTGAATCTTCTCGGGCTATGTGTACGTTTGACCTCGGACCTGAAGGACGACCACATGGGTGTCACGTACAGAGAAACATGCATCAGGTTGTTTGTTAGCGGTCGGACATGCACCGTGTGTTTCCTTGACATGACACATGACTTCGAGACGAGTCCTGATTAATGTGAATCAGCCTCTAACTGAGCCCTGTTTAGCAGCCTGTCCCGTCCCCACCCCACCCCCCACACTGCTGTGATTTGATATCTCTGAGCATTCCAGGTTGTGCCCTTTACTCTGCTAATGGTGCCACTGACCCTTCAGACATTCCTGCCGTTACTCTGATCACAGGCGTTTAATTGCCCCACTTTAAAGAAGCTGTTGTAATATTTTTTACTGTACACTACAATCATAACATATTTGAGGCCTATACTGGTTGAAAAGAGAGTTTGAACTCCTCTGTCGCACAGTTATCCCTATGTAAACGTTGATGCAAATAGTGCTGGCTCGGTCTCAAAGGCGTCCTCTATCGTGCTGTTGTATGTTGCGTTGCTATACCAACCGCCTGCAAGTTTAATGCCTCATCACAGATCCTGTTGGTGGTGTGAATGCAGAGAGAAAAAGCCCTTGATTGCATTAAGATTGCTGACTTTTGTAGTGGTCTTCATGAGACAGGAAGTTGTTATTTCTACTCCTATAGAGCTCAGACCAGCTACGATAACACTGATATTTGCACATTAGCAAAAAAGATCCTGTTTTTCCTTTTTAGAATCATCTACAGACAGATCTTTGACATGGTAACAGAATCGTACTCCTCCAGTCCAAAAGATGGAAACAGAGATCGAGGAAAGGGGTTAAACGTAAACCGAGACCCGCAGGACAGCAGCAGACTAAAAGCTTCCTGTGGCAAGAGACGGAGAGAAAGCCGGAGAGCTGGCAGACGGGTTGGCAGGGCAGATGTTTTTAGGTGAAGAGGCACTGTAGAAAGCGCCGTGTGAATAATTCATCAGAACGGAGTGAAGATGTGATATATTAAGACACAGCACACAAGCCATCTTCTTGGCCCTCCTTCAGCACTTTTTTTTTGCGCAGCGCGAGTGGCTGCAGGGCTCCGATCCCCTCTGCATCTCTGCTTTCTTTCTGGCAGTTATCCACTGGAGTCGGGGCCAGTCGAGGAGACAGTAATAGATGTGCTGGCGCTGGGTCTATAGCGAGGCCTCTAGACATCTGGAGAGGATGAAAATGTTCAGAATGCAGGTGCAGTTTAAGCTCACAGAACTGTGACTTCTCCTGCTCCCCCCCCTCCCCCTAATGACTTCTGCTCTGGTCAGTGAATGGTACTGGGTTTAGGTAACAGAGGGGGGAATACATGCAATTCAATAGCAAAGAGAATCTGTCTTTTTGACATTTCTGAATACACAACTAAACAGTTGAAGAGTCATTTTACTGATCCTTTGAAGAAACACTCAGAAATCTCTTTATTTAGACACAACACTCTCAATAATGACAATGTATTAGTTTATTATCTTATGCAACAAGCCGTCATTGTGAAACAGAGATATATTGAGAGCTCCTGTTTGTAGAGAAAAAACAGTGTTGACAGTGTGACTTCTTGTAATCTTCCATGTTTGTTTGTGTTACAAGCAAAACAAGTCCATCGATTCTGTCCCAGCTCAAGTGTCATATCACTGACCTTACATCTTATAGTTTATAAATAATATGATAAATCACATCCTGCTCCACCTCACTGTAAGAACGTCGATGTTTGTTAGCGTGACTCAGTTGCTTCCCATAACCACTTGCTCACTTTTTCTCAGTAAACTGTAGAAAATGACAGTCAAACAGTTCTTGCAACATCTTTGATTAGTCTTTTCTCTTGCGTTTGTGAAAGTAGGTGAAGTTTGCTGCAGGCATGCTATGTGCTCTTGATATCACTGAATGAAGAGGCTCAGCTTTCTTGTAAGAGATCATTTCAACTCCATCTCTCCATGACATCAGGTTCCACCTACACTCATCCAGCCATGGGGGTCTGGGTGCTGTGCAGACGTGTCAAGGCTCTGATTGCATCTCACACGCAATCTACGTAGTTTGGTGTTTTTCTTTCACTGCCAACAAAGGGGGCATGAAGTTCAAGGCTTCTTTTGGAGCCTTAAACATTTTAGCCCACAAAGAATGTCCTGAACTTTGGTTCATTTTTCTACCTCTCAAGTCTTTTTTTATTTATTTCCAAACATATGACTAACAACTAAAATAGAAAAGACTCATTTATTTAAACTGCACAGTCATTAGCAAATCACATGAAATAGGATATCTGCCTGTATACCTGCAGCCAAGCACACTGAACTCTGTCATCTGATAGGTTGCTAATCCCCTTATTATGCTTGTCTGGTTAAATTGAAGAGTCAGTCAGCCATTTAATCATCCAGCCTGGAGTTCAATGTGGGCCCCATAATTTTTGCTGCATGCTCGGCTGTGTACAGTGCTGTTGATAGGGAAAGTGGAAAAAGGCCACGGGGGAAAAATGTAAAGTTTAAATATTTTTCAAATAAGACCTGAAATACTGAAAAATGCTGACTTGACAAATTTGCCCTTGAGTGCCTGAATTAGCATCGCCTAAAGCGTGATACTCTTGAGTGACAGGAGTTCATCTCCCCATGTATTGTTTACCACATGTGTTGCCCTTGAAGGTCAAATCTGGTCGTCTTGGATGTTGAATGTCAATGATTGGAATTTACTCTAAATATCAGGATGCTAAAGGACTCACGAGATGGCTCGGATGACTGAGATACCAAGGCCTAAGTTACTCCCGTGGACTTGGAGCGAGGAATGTGCAGCTCTCTATTGATCTTTGCTAAGTGAGGTCACCGCATGTGGGGGGCAGCTGCCCCACTCTCAGACCCCACATAAAAGGGGGAGCCTCCCCCCCACAAATATATTCTAATGTGGTCTATTTGCAGAATAAAAAGGTCAAATTAAAGTTTGACTTGTGCTTCATAGGGCTGAAACGATTCCTCGACTCAGTCAAGTACCTCCATGTCTAAAATGAGGCTTCCAGACTACTTTACATCACACTGTCGAAAGGCACCAAATACTTGAATACTGACACAGCTTTTATTCCCTCGCTGACTTTTAATATCTTAATTGACACACTTGTGTAAAGCACGCTGCTCTTAGATTGCAAAAACTCTAAGGATGGTGTTGACCAATGCATCAATGGAGAGAGAGAGAGAGAGAGAGAGAGAGAGAGAGAGAGAGAGAGAGAGAGAGAGAGAGAGAGAGAGAGAGAGTGTTGTTGAGTGTGTCCTCACAGAAACAGTCTGTTTGGGCCTTTAATACACTATAAGGACAATCAGAGCAGGCTGGAACTTTGAAAAGTACCTTCTGCTTTTTTCCTTGTTTCTAGGATTTATCAGTCCCAATAGGAAACGTTTTTGCAGCTGTGAAATCAGACATTTTTAAATAACTCTCTAAGCAGAAACAGCATCAGTCACTGTGGATGAGACCAATCAAGGCAAGATTGTAATCCTTGACAAGGTTGTCTGACTTTTCCCTGGGTCAAAGTTTGAGTACCTGTCCTGAACTTGTTGTGATGTCCAAAGATTTAAGGAGCAATGAGTCAGCTGTAAAGAAGTCAACTACTTGCTAGTTATGGATGTTGGTAGGTGCAAGTTTGAACTCTTCAAGAGCTATACATTTCGATATCAAGGATTGATCCATATATTTTTAAGGCACCGGTGTTCTCTTGCTAGACTTGTAAAAAACACAAACCTAAAAGTTTGATCTAGTGGGTTGTAGTAAGACTGCTTCGTAGACCGATTAAACCCTTTGAGTTGTGTTTAGGGCGGGTCAGTGGATTGTGATTTTGATGGACATGTGGACGAGCGGACGTTCTGAGCCTTTTATCGGCCTCACACAGTGATGGATGTGCTCAGCTCTTTGCCCATTGGCCTGTAGCCTGAGCTTCTGTCTTAAGCTTCTAAGCTACTGGAATGCGTGCAGCTTCTTGCTGCGGACATCAAGGGAGAAGAGCCACGCTGCTTTGTTTACAGCCTTTCATGGATTCCACACCAGCCTAATCAATTTCAAATGGGGATAGATATTTCAATGCTTGGTTGATGTTTAAATAGTCCATGAATTTACATGCTCGGCAAACGTTAAGGCAGTAATTTACGTTGTGGATTAATTACCCTCAAGACAGAGCTGGATCGTCACAGCGTCTCCTCTTGAATTCTGTGCTCTGATCATTTCATACCTACAAGAGAGGTAATATCCATTATAGTACATTTTCTTACAACTATTTTATCATTTGAGTTTAAAGAGAAATCAAACAGGAACACACACTGTGACTGTGTATTATAGACTTTATCTATTATGACAAATCTAGTAGGCTAAGTAAAGGTCTCTGGTGGATGCCGTTCAGCCGCCCGCTCTATAGGGGCCTATTTAACTCTCCACTAAAATGCTGAAATGATTATGTGGCAAACAAGGAGACGATATTGAGTATAGAAGTGAGTGCTTCAGCATGCCTGACCTACTTACAGCAGCCAAGGCTCAAACAGCTCCTCACCTGTGTCTGTTAGCTGCCAGGACCCCTCGTAAAAAAAACACAGGCCTCCATATCTTAAAAAAACAGTGGAGTGAACAAATCTAATACTGTGTTTTTATATCTCTCATAAAAAAAAGTGCTTGATGAATTAGCTGCTTTTAGTAGACTGGACTGCATATGGTCACATTTCTTATTTGGCTGGTCCACTCCAAACTGTTACACAATTTACTATCAAGTGGACTACTGTGTATGACTCTCCAAGCCATTGCTTTGTTATGACTCATGCTTACAGTAGAAGGACAGCCAGGCTTTATAAAGAATGCATACACTGTGCTTAGAAGTATTTGTAGACCAGAATGTGGAAGTTAGACTGGAGGGTTGTTAAATTTACCAGAGATTGTATTGAACTCTTTTTTTTTTTTAATTCACCTACTCATTGTTAAATATGTTTCTATCATAGCACTGAGGCGTAGGTGTATGAAATGGTTTAACTTTGGATTCTTATACGGACACCTACAAATACAGTGTGTAGGTGATCCTAATATCTTAAGACAGAAATGTGACATCTGACAAACTGTTGAATCTAAAGAAAAGAAAAAGGCCAGTAGCTCAGCAAACACTCGATTGTTGAAAACTGAAATAAATGCAGAGGGAGAAGACACAACTATTTCCTCATCCTTGAATACTTAACATGCCCCCTGGGGCAGCCGGGCTTGTGGTGGCCAGCACCTAAACACAAGACCGGCCTGTCGGCAGCAGCCGTCTCACCGCTATATTTATATTTTTTCGCCATCATCAGCTTTCTCCATAGAGCCTGTTAGCATAGCTTCCAAGCAATATGGCGGACGTTAAGTTGATTCTGGGAGTGAGTTCCCACCCACTGATCTGTGATTGGTCTGTAGCTTCAGTGGTCGAAAATATGAGGAACTAGCGTTGTAGTTTCACCCCGCTAACCGCAACAGCTTCCAGTGATGCAAAAATCGTCATTTGGCATCACTGGAAGCTCCTTTTCAGACTTAAAAATACAAAGATTTCCCATCTCAGGGGAAAATGAGGGCGGGATGCACAACCATTCAAAAATACTACCAGGTTTCTAATGATACAAAGCTTAATGCAAATGGATGAAGTATCCCTTTAATGACAACACAAGAATAGATTTAATTGTTGTAAGGATTTGGCAGGGAGATTTAAAACATTAAGCTCAGGTAAGATTAGTTAGGTGATTTCTATCTTCATACAAGAATGTCATGAGTTGGCTAGAAATACTTATTACACCTTCAGAAATCAAATAAAAATGTCTTTGTTTCTACTTTAGGTCCTATGCCCTTTTGTGTTTTTCAATGTCCTTTTGTGTATTGCCACATAGACCTTTCTGCTCTTCTTTTACCTACTTTGGCCTTGATAGTTAAAGCAGGCCCTATCATCAGGCCCGGCTCCGCTACTTAACATTTCATCAGCAAGCTGCTTCTGCTGGCTTTCACATCTGCTATGGAAATTTGCGCAGAGGGGAAATGGAATGAAATGGAATATCATTTCAAATATTTTCACTCCTGAAACGGGGGTTGATTTAGGCCCTTGTATGGGTTTCAAAGACAGACAGATGATGAAATATGCTCATCCACTTTCACAGCCATATATTACCGTTATCTATCAATACATTCTCGGCTTCAAATTGGGGATGTTCGAAGAAGTCAGCTGTTGTGATAAAATTCTCAACCTCTGACCATGTGTCACAATCTCCAGGAGAAGAAGCAGGCCTGATGAATACAACTCCCCTGAACCTGAAGTTCAAAACGTCCCCTATCTCTGTTCAAAAGTTAAATACCATTTTAATAAGGCAATTAAAAGTCTTTGGAACAGCATATGGTCATAATTACTGCTGTATGGTTCACTCAGGGAGAAATGAGCCATTAATTATTCTTAGCTGGGTCTTAGGATTGGGTTTAAAAATGGGTCGGGCAGGAAAGAGAGGGAATTTCTCCTCTGGCTTGAGTCACCTCATTAGAAATACAGACTTCTGAATTTCTAGTGAATGGGGAACACTATCGGGTTGCCTCAGCTTAGCTATTTGTGAATCAATTTGTACTTTTCTGAAGTCCCTGCTACGAGCTACTAAATCATTGGGTTTTTTTTCGAATCACAAAACTGTGTGCGTCATTACATAACAACAAAAATAATAATGCATTCGATTTTTATAACGCTTTTCTAAGTACTGAAAGACGCTTAACAAAGAATAACAACAAAACAGTGAAAACAATACAACAAAGAAATCATGTAAAAGAAGAAGAATGAGAATTGAGTTTGAAAAAGGTTATAGGTGAGGTTGAAGAGTTGAGTTTTTAGGGATTTCTTTAAGGTGGTGAGTGAGGGGGAGTTTTTTTGGGAGTGAGTTCCAAGAAATGTAGATTAGAAATGTTTGAATGCTGTGGACTTTTTTAGTCAGTAGATGGGTTGCTATAGGAATCATAAGTTGCCCATATGATCTAGCAGTTAAGTACTGTATGCAGAAAGGAAGATTTACTGAACCTAACTTCAAACTGTGGTGGCAGTAGCTCAGTCTGTAGGGACTTGGGTTGGGAATTGGAGGGTCGCCAGTTTAAGTCCCAGTACGTAAAACTGATTTCCCCTCGTGGTATTAATAAAGGAATTGGATCAATTATTATTATTAGAAATGAAACCATGTGACAGATGAAAAAAGCAGCATTAGAGCCAAAACACATTGTTGCCACATTTGGGGTAATCGTGCAGTAATTGATTGATGCAACCATTTTTTGCTTTAGCATTTGCAATGACTTGGCTACTAAAAACACAGGGGTGTTGGGACTGTGTGTCCAGTGTTCACCACATTCAAACACTGGCCATTTTCCTCTGACATCACACTCTTGGTGGTTATAAAAAATCTTGTTATTGTACAAAATTATGTCCATTAAAACTTTAACTCTTGTATTGTTTAACACTTTAAAAAAAGGACATTTATGCATCCATAAAGGATAATAATAATTTGTGACATTTCCTTTATTTTTATGACATTCAATCTTGATCACAGCGTTTTGTAATTTCATCAGCAATTGAGCGTCCAATCCAGTGTGTGATGCCAAAGGTTAAAAGTCGGCTGCTGTCTAAATGTGTGATTAGCTTCCACTCCTGTAATGGGAAAATGATGTGGGAACAAAGCAGTTTCCTGTAATTTGGATTTGTCACTCATACCTGACCTCTACCACAGTTCCTGTAAAGTCTTACACATAAGATAGAAATCTCAAAATGTGTCGAGTGGTCGAGAGATAAGAACAGGAGGCAGAAAGATGGGTGCAGAGCTTTGTCGACGCTGCACTCCCACACCACCACTCTCCTGATGAACAGCCACTTGGAACATATGTGCTTGCTCCTTCACACATCTGAGAGTCCTTTTGCGATGTGGAGGTGTGTGTGTGTGTGTGGTTGGGGGGGAGTGCTGGTCACAGGTTGAAGGCCACATCTGGGAGCATGTGACATGGGTTGTCCGATTGTTGGGATGTAGTTGGCCTGTGTGTGTGTGTGTGTGTGTGTGTGTGTGTGTGTGTGTGTGTGTGTGTGTGTACAGGTGGCCACACAAGATGACAGGCATGCCAAGAGGTCGTATTTATCCATCAACACCTTTCCAGTCAACAGGCTGTGTGTGAAATCCAGGAAGCCTTGACCCCTCCCATTCTTCTCAGATGTCAATGCTAATGTTGGTGCCACCTGTTTGAGCAGTATATGCACTGCTGCTATTTATAATACTCACTATCGCACAAGCAGTGCTGTCATTGGATGGTCTTTGCCCCATTCAGTGATATATAGAGATAGTTATAGTGTTCACCATGATTTATATTACTGGAAATGACTGGCTTGGAATTTCTGGCTGGGAATTTCCTGTTTGGTTAAGTATAAAACTTGTTTTCTCTTTTTAGACACTGACTGTGCTCTGAAAGATTTTACTGTGGAGAAAAACAAATAATGCCCAGAAGAATGCTCTTTACACTTTACAAGAAAGCTTAATGTAGTCAGTATAACTTAGTTGGACTTATCACTTTTATTTCGGAGGAGGTGCCTTTTTTTTATGGGAGCGTTGATCTCCACACCATATTGTGTGTGTGAATGAATTAGATCTTTTGTGGTGTGGAAGTTCCTCCCTACTCCCAGGAGAGCTGTATTCAATTTCCTCTCACACTTAAAGTAATTTCATGCACTTTAAATGGCTGTCAATTGTGTTGCTGATTACTTATATGAATGATGGGCTAGTCGCTCTATTGGATATACCTCTGTACTGTCAGTCAAATAGTGAAAACTCTGTATTTCACCTGACTATTTTACCTAGAAGCACACGATTTTTAAGTTTCAAATCATTCCCTCTTCATTTTGGAAATCCTGATTTGTCATCCTCACTTCCTGTCCTGTAGTCAGAATCCAGGTAAAAGACGTTGATTCATTCTCCTGGGTTGCCCTCGGTTACATGCCTGTTGTTCTAACAGCTGTTTTAAGGGTTGTAAGCGGGTCCCTCTCGGGCCACATGAAGGCTCACCTAATCCTCTGACTGATGGGGGGGTGATGCTGTTCGACACAGACTGTCAGGAAGCTCATGGACTCAGAAAACTAGTCGGCGCACACTACACGATTTCTGGGTGGAAAAACATACTTTTGCAATATCAAGCATAATCAGTGTTATACTGAATATCAGCACAGCTATCAATCAGTCATTATTTGGAGGAAATCATGCTCACAAAATAAATATCTGTAACTTGTTTCCAATTATACAGTAAACATGAACAGAAAATTACATGCCAGGGGTAAAACAAGAAAATCAACAGAGGGATATGCTTATGTTGAGTACCTATTGTTTTAGTTTGAAATAAACATGCTTTGTCTGTTTAAAAAGAAGATGTTGCTTTAGGACTGTTTTCTGACGCAGGACCAGCGGAAACTCAGACTGCTGTTCAGACTCGTCGTACACATTGTGTGCTGTCTCTTCAGTCGATTTGATATTCTCGTAACTCAAGTTGCTGCTATACTTTCCATCCACAGAGCACTTTGGTGGATGCAACAGTGGGATTTGTAGTTTTTATGTCGTCCTTAAATTCAGAGTAATAGCAAGTCCTGCAGTGGGATGTTACTTTCATACACCTGTTCTTCTATAGGCATCATAGCCCCACCACTATTAAACTCTTTATCAGCGCTCGTTTAAAGTCCAATCAAGCTCTCTGGTTGGAGACAACTGTTGAACTCATAAATAAATGTGTAGAGTCATATTTCACATCATGACGATGTTTAACTGTTAAGTTGTGAACTATTCAACAGAGAAATTAATGCATTTATAATAACTTAAAAGTGATGACTAAGTCTTGTTGAGGGCTTAATCTTACACAATAAAACCAAACGTATGCTTTTGACCATCAGTGTCTCATAATGAGTTTGACGTGTGCAATGATTGTGTCAAACTAGATATGTGGCTGGAGGGAGTGTATCAGGGGAAGATTTAAGAGGAAGATCATAGACGAGAGAGACGGGAGAGTATCATCCACAACCAGAGCACACTGTCACGTCTGTGTAGGGAGTGAAAGGGATGATTCAGTTTATGCATCATGCAGAGAGGAGCAGTGAAGTGCAGGGCTGCATATAGATGTCTGCGCTGTCAGAGGAGTCCTTGTTCTCTCACTCACACTGAGTCGAGTTCTCTCCACGCACCTCAGTCGGATTCATCTCGATGCATGTGGGCCGCTTTTTTTTTTCTGACTTGTCACACAAACCCAGAGTTAATGTTATAGCTTTCGCTGGTTCTCGGCCAAGTGGTGTCTCACTTTTGAAACCGTTCCACACAAAGAACACTAATGATGTCTATTACATGTTACAGTCCACTGACATCGTGGGAAGCTGCTGGCAAGGGGGCACCACCCAAATAAAAAAATAAAAAAAAAAGAGTCAGCTGGAGACCAAGCCTGCAACTTTTGAAAGCAGAAGCTTCTCAAAACCTCCTCTGCTTTTGTAATGATGCCTGTATGTTAGAATTTTTTAATGTCCAGATATCATTGATTATACTTCCTTTTCAACTTTTACAATTCTGGACAAACTGCAAGAGGTGAATGAACTGAAAGATGTTGATCCATAAGCTCTCCTGTTGAATAATAATCATTTAATTTAATAATCTCCAGTACCAGTCCTTTTTTAAATATCTTTATTCAGAAGTTAATTCATTATTTGCATGGACGTTTTTTTCACAGGTTTTTGAGGCGTTGTGGGTAAAGAGTTAGCAACAAGTGTCAACACCTGGCATTGCAGTGATCAGTTTTGATGAGAGGAGGAAACAGCAGGCCTCCTTGTATGCAAAAATGTAACCAATCTCCTTTGGCTTCGTACACGTTTATCTAAAAAAAAACATCCTTCTCATAACTACAACCTGTGGGAATCAAAACATTTGAAATGATCAGTGGTTGAAATGTATAAACACCATTTCTCAACACTCAGTAATTAAAGCAGGGTTCAACCGAGGAAAAAACAGTGGGGCAGAAAGTCCTGTCATTCCTGTAATATGAGCAGTTAACTGGGTGTCACCTCCTTTTCATTGTCTTAAAGCTTTAACAAAGCCTTCCAAGAAGTCTCTCCCTTCTTTTTTCTTCCCCTGCGCCGAGCACAATAGAGCAGGTACGAGCTGTTCAGATGTGGAGATAAAGGCTTTTGAAGCACAAGGTTGTTCGTCAGTATTTGATACTATCAAATTCACCTGACCTGAGCTTTGTGTAAAGCTCATTTGTGTAGTATTCTGCTAATGCTCACTACATGTATGACTCCCAACCCCTCTGAATGAAAATGAAAGCTATGAGCAGTACCGTGCAACCTCAGTTCTGTAGTGTTGAGGGCAAAGGTCAACTTTAGTTTTGCAAATGGAGGTTGTAGAACTTGATTTCATCATTTGGGTCTCCTGCATATTTTTTATTTTGTCAAGATGAATCTCTCAGCAGACTGTCAATGACAAGAAAATACATTTTATAGACATTTTGTTTAAGCCTTGCAGCTGTAAAAGATACTGCTTATACTGTGAGTTTGAAGTTTATTTCGGACATGTGAAAAGAAGAAAAGAGAAGAAATTTCTTGATTTTACTGCGCTGTTTTTATTTGGTTTTATATTTGGCTGTGTATTTTGCTGTGTCCTTGTGTTTCTTGTCTTCTGTGTGCTCCTGTTGCAAAGCAAATTTCCCCTTGTGGGACAATAATAATATGTACAAACAATGAAGGACATCATAAAAAAAATAAGCTCTTAAATACGTTCTATCAATTTACATGTCTGAAATTGTACCCATTTTCATGAAATAACGTTGATCCTTCATCTTTGCAGATTCACAGTTGAAGCCCTGCGCTGTCGTGTATGCATGGAGGCTGACTGGTGGAGGCTTCCTGTCCTGTGCTGCTGAGGTCACTCAGCCGTCATTTCCAACCAGCGTAGCCTTCTGCAGGCCTGAAGGAGGGCAAAAAGGCCCGCCATCCGACGAGCCTGGAACTGCATGGACAAGAAGGAAAAAATAAACAAAGGCTTTAAAAAGAGGCGCCCTACATGAATTCCCTTAAATCCTGAAAGGCAAATACTGCAAGTTGGGCTGGCAGTCCCGAGGGAAGGCATGTGGACAATGAGTATGGCTTGGCTCCATCTCCCGGCCTACGTTATCCTGCTCGTCTGCTGCCTTCATACAGCACTCACGGAGAACGATGTCACTCCACGCCTCTCATTCCCCTACAGTAAGTTTGACCAACTTTTTGAAATTAAAAGTGAAACTGCTAAGTATGTTTTGGATATTTCTATGGAGCTCATCACTTGATCACATGATTCACCCAGATGCTTAAGTGCAAGGTAGTAGACTTATTGGGTTGGTCTTTGTTTGAAAAGAAAATATGGTGTACACTTTGGTGCTCCCTTTTGGGCTTTGTTGCATGTATTATATATTATTATATATTTATATGCGATTTTTTTGATCCAGCAGATGTCGCCCTTGAGCACCAGCATGAAACCAAAACAACTCACGGTGCATTGTTGTGTTAGCATGCTAATGCTAGCGATCTTTATTATGCTGGTATCTTCACACTGCATGTAAATTTACCTGAAATGAGCGTGATCTAGAAACACAGTTAAGCAGTGAGTACAGTATGTTATTCTTCTTTTCTCTAGTCCCTCAATTAAACAACTTTTATATGTGAGGGGAGGAGTCAGCCGGCTGTCCTGGCAATGTAAACAAACTAAAGATAGACTCAGAAAACATCACAGACAGTGGGACTCGGGTGTTACACTCATTGTAGACAGTCATGACTCACAGAGTTATTTTCAGAGGAGATACTTGATTTCTATTACATGCAAGTGTGAAAAATCGCATATTAAGCTTTTAACAGCTGTTCTTTGTAAACGGTCAATACTCGATACTGTCCTCACTAAAAACACAACCTTATATGTATATTATGCACGAGGTCACAAGCAACTATTTCAAGGTTTATTATTAGGCGATAAGACCTAAGTGGCGGTTGCTAAGTAATAAAATACACAGCATAACTTCAATTACTGTAATAAACTGAGCTTAATATTATCCAAACTACTGTATTATCTAACCCTTGATAATCATGTTTTTTAAGTGCTTTAAAAAGCACACTGTGACCTTTTTCACAACTTGAAGCACATAAAACATCTTTGTACTGATGTGCTCAGTATTTGTTGCCTGCTATTGGTAGATGTGCCAATTTAGAAAAAGCTCCTGACAGTAAACCCGTGCTGTATAGGTTGACGGTTGAAAGGGTAAAAAAAAAGCTGGACTTTGAATTCCTCCTGATGTGTTGTATCTCTGTTGCAAGTGAACAGCTGTTCAGAGTACAACCGTCTAATCAGAGAACTTATTTATTACAGACAGTAAACATAAACAGGAACTGTGATTTGTCAAACTGCTTAGTTGTGCTCAAATATCACAAGAGTTTACAAGACTTTTTTCGTCTCTCTATCCTGCCTGACTGGTTTAGCAAACTCCAATTGTCTCCATGTTTATTAACTCTGCATGTTAAGTGAATATCAATACACTTCATGTGTGTGTCCTTTTGTGAGAGCTAAAGGGATTTGGACGGGTTGAAATGGTGTTTGTCGACAGCATAATGATTTCAAATCCATGTAAATCCACGCGGTGAATGGCAGCTCCATGAAGGGTGGCTCTGTCGAGTACCTACAGGTCAGACATAATTACAAAATGAACAAGCCTATTGTGCTGCGACTTACACCGTCTCACTGCACTGACAGTTATTACTGTTATATAACGTGTTTTTCACTCAGCTTGCACTCGCCATATCTCACTCTTATAATACGTTTAACACGATGTTGACATTGTACTTGCCTTTTCTCACGGTGTCTGTGTGCATCAGGATTTTACAATGTTTCCCTCCTTATCTGTGCCATGGCCACTACTTGTAAGTTGTTATTTTATCTGATATCATTTTGAAGATTTGTTTTTGGGCATTTTGTGCCTTCATTGGAGAGAGGTAGGACAGTGGATAAAGTCGGAAATAAGGGAGAGAGAGAGTAGGGAATGACATGCGGGAAAGGAGCCACAGGTCAGATTTGAACCTGGGCCGCCCGCTTGGAGGACTACAGCCTCCATACATGGAGTTTTAAAAGGATGCACCAGTGCACTTGGGTTGACACACTAGATATAGCCGATGTTGCAGTGCCATGGGAAATTAAACAAAATGATGAATTGCGAGATCAATGCAGGCGTTTAATGACTAAACCGCGGTTAGTGACTCACGTTCAGGCATCATTAACGTCTTAATGTCGGAGAACATTTTATTGACAAATCTCTGTCAGACAATGGAGATGACTTCCAAGTTTGGGGCCAACTTTTGAGCCAGGCGAGCTTTTTCAAGTAGGGTCAGCCATCTTTCCTGTCTGAGCGTGTACCTTGCCCCGATGTCGGACCTCTACCAACAGGTAATCTCTCTCACCTGTCAGCATCAACAAAGCTCACAGCTCGACCCTGACGGCTTCAGCACACATCATCAGTCACTCGCTGAATAGATGTCTCACGTTCTCACTTCTCCCAGTTGGATGGTAGGATTTGCTTCCAGGGCATGCTGCCAATGTTAAACGTCACAAGACATGCAAAGTTACATGTCAAACACCTGGAAGACCAGACTGTATTTTATATGGATTCAGTATCCCAAAG
Organism: Labrus bergylta; assembly: GCF_963930695.1. NCBI lineage: Eukaryota > Metazoa > Chordata > Actinopteri > Labriformes > Labridae > Labrus > Labrus bergylta. The sequence continues at coordinate 28,651,288 of NC_089201.1, read as the reverse complement.
CCAAACAAAGAAGGTTGTCTTCTCTGTCTCTTGACCTTTCTCTGCAGGGTCATGCAGGATGTAGCACAGCTTTTTACAACACAGGTAGTTATGATCCGCCATAAAACTCAACAATGAGTCATTACTTGACACAGTTAAGGGATCCTCTTGACTTTGAAATCGGCTTTGCAGAAGGTTAGACTGTACTCCCTGACACACTTAGCACAAAATCAGTCTCTAAAAGACCCATTTTTTTGTGTTTTAGTTTTTAATATAAACCCAAAAAACTAACGTCTTTTGCCTGATGAGGGTTAGCAGGTTGTGCTAATAGAGTTTGTTCTTGCTGTGGTGTTTTTTGGTTCTGCTACACTGACATTTTCCAGCCTCCTGCAGAAGGGGCTTTGTCACATTGTGTTTACAGTATCAAAGCAGAAGGCGGAGCTGCGGGCCTTTAGGGATCTGAACTTTATACAGCAGACACTGCCTGGTCTGGTCATGGTTTCTGGTCACCTCTGTCCTAACTGGATGTCGACTATAGCTTGACAGTTTGCATGCCTCGACTTCAGTAGGGTAGGCAGTCCAGAGCTACATAGAACTTGGCATGCTTCCCCTCCTTTTTCATGACCTCTCTGTCCCCTGGTCCCCGCCTATGACTTCATGAAGAGGCTTATCTACCATGAATAATGAATGGGGATTTGTATGTGTTATAGTGTGAACTCTCTTCTGGTTCTCATTATGCGCCTATCAAGGCGGATCATGGGTTCAGGGAGTCGTGCCTGCATCTGCTTTTCTCTCTCTGCTTTTGTTCCCTGGCTTTAACACAAACCATACTGGATGGCTTCGTGTGCCTGGAACACTATTTAAAGGCACACGTATAAGCTGTTTATGTTGCCTGGCTTTGCCTGTTCAGCCCTGTTAGAAATCACATGGGGGGGAAGTCATGCTTTCATTTTTTGCTAAGGGGCCGAGCCACACTTAGAGCAAACCCTTTTTAATTATTTACAAGCTGTCATGTCTGGAAGTCCAATCAAGCACTCTGAAGGGATTCAAAATGACAGCATTGTCAAGTGAGATAACAGCATTGCATTAGTGCTGGTGCCACATAGCTGAACAGCATATCATAGCAGCATGGACGCCTAAATACACAGCAGCAGATCACCGGTTTACGGCTTTGATTCTACAACAATGTGGAAAGTTACAGTGACAAGAATTCTATTTATGACTTTTTTGTTTTGATTATTTAATTAATTATAAAGGATTCAAAAATATCAGTGACCCAGACTCAATAAATAATAATGGAAAGCCTGATGTATTATCCCAACAATCGTGAACCTTGATGAATACTTTAAATCCTTTTTTAACGAAACATACCAAAAAAAAAATCTCTGGATCTTATTTAGCTGCCTTTCTATAATTTAATTTAATCGTTTATTTGAATCAGGGACAGTGTACAAAAAAAAAAAACATTAGTCTCAGAAGAGAAGAGATGCTTTATACCAGATTTAGCTAGCTAGCTAATTTCCATCTGTTGTCCCTGGGCAGATGATGGCAACAGCAAAATACAAATCAACCAGTCACGCACACACACACTATATTAAATATATTACTTAACAGATGCTTTGAATTTGATGAATGCATCAGCCAAGACAGCTTTATAAATAACGTTTTTTTTTTTTACATTTGCATTTTCACAACATACTTGTTTTATCATTAACCACTTCAGTTCTGGACCGTTATGTAGAATACAAATGATCTACAAAGCTGTGTTAGCCTGTTAGCATCTCCTGTAATTTTTACTCAACCAACATCAAATTAATCCAACAGGTTGTTGTGTTTTTAATCTATATTTTGGGTTGTGTTCTCAGTTGGGCATCATGTGTGTGACTGACCAGTGTCCATCTTTCAGACTGTTTTCAAGCCATCAGAGGACAGATTGTCAATCATGATTTGAACTGATATTTATGGCACCTACTTTGTCAAATCAATCACAAAGCAGCATCTAAATCAACCTCGTCTTACTCTATATATCGTCTCTGCTCGTAGAGAAAACACTCAGCATGCAGTCAGGCTGCTCAGGTCAGAGTGCTGCTGTACAGTCAGAAACTTGTCACGACCCCATATACGCTCTGTGTTCTTGATGCTCCAGCACTGTTCAGAGGAAGAGGTCATGGTGGGTTCCTGATGAACCAGCAGCTGCTTTACATTATTATGGTTAATCTGGGGTCAGCTTTTTTGTTGCTCCCTGACCAAACAGATCGCCCTGTCAACCCTTTTTTTTTTTTTTCCATGGGAACAGAATTCCTCAGAGCTCCGGCGCATGCTCTTTTACAAACTGCAGTTTTAATAGATTTCAAATAGGGTTGTTTTATTTAAATGTTAACAGATGCATTAGCTCCTGTCTCCAAATGAATTGCACCACCAAAGCCTTTTTTATTGCTCCGTCCCCGCTGTGTGAAAGACGTGAGGCACTTCCATCCCCGGCATTGAGAGCATCTGAAGCATTAACAATAAGACTTTCCAGCCTCTGCTTCCTGAAAACTGTGCTCAAGATTGCCACTAATCTCAGCATCGGCGTGGTGCTGCGGGGACAATATCCTGCTAACAAGATGCAGCCCCACACGTTACCAATGCAAACAGCAGGTTCACAGCTTGCCTAATGAATGTCCCGGTGAATTGACCCTGTTCCCCTGTTGTTTTAATGCAGTCCAGATGCTTCGGGTCTCTTGTCCTTCAGCTTTCCACGTCTGCTCTCGCAAACAATTACCCGTTCGGCAGCTCTTAATAGGTGGTTTAAAATGACTTGGGGGATAATTTAGTCAGCTCGCCAGGGTGGTCTGTTTTCTGTCCTGATGTCAATGCACAATGTGACAAACAGTGGGTGCTCGCTCTGGCTCTGACCCAGTGGGATTCATGTTGGCGATCCAGCCTCCCGTCACACAGCGGCCGGGGCCTCAATGTAGGCAGAGGGTCCTTCCTAATCACTCTTCTGTAAGCAATTGGATTAACAAGCTTTCATCTGTTTGAAGCCTTGAACAAGTAAAGTGTGCTGATGAAGAGACAAAAAGAAAAAGACGTTTTCCCTGCTGCCTGCCTGCCTGCCTGAAGTTCTTCATTATTTCTGTCTTTGGCCTTTAATTTAAAGAGTGTTTTCTCTCATCCTCCCTCTTCTTCCAACAGTTGAATCACAGTTCCCCACCTCTGACATCTGTGATTGATGTTACCTTTCCCCTCTCTGTTGTCTCATTTGACACATTCTGTCTGGATGTAATAAATGACCATCGTCTGTGCTTGTGCAAAACACTGGACTAAGGCGTTTTTTTTAATTCAGATGATAGAAATCCCACTTATACTGTATGACAGTGACTCATAGATATTATTCCTAAATGAAATGTGTTTTCCTCGCACAGTTTATCTTAAAACTGTCGACTTTCATGAGCCAGGAACAAAAATCAAACTTGTTTTCAGATGTATGAAAAGATGAATACACATCCTTAAGTTTATATGTATTCATTTATTTTTATTTTATTTTTTCCCCTTAAAGGCTTTATATGTGACTTTTTGATCCAGCAGATGTCGCCCTTGAGCACCAGCATGAAACCAAAACAACTCGCGCTGCATTGTTGTGTTAGCATGCTAATGCTAGCGATCTTTATTATGCTCATATCTTCACACTGCATGTAAATTTACCTGAAATGAGCGTGATCTAGAAACACAGTTAAGCAGTGAGTACAGTATGTTATTCTTCTTTTCTCTAGTCCCTCAATTAAACAACTTTTATACACGAGGGGAGGAGTCAGCCGGCCGTCCTGGCGATGTAAACAAACTGAAGATAGGACTCTGAAAACTCTGAAAACATCACAGACAGTGGGACTCGGGTGTATTTTCAGAGGATATACTTGATTTCTATTACATTTAAGTGTGAAAAATCGCATATAAAGCCTTTAAACTAGAAAGACTATTTTAATTTCAGTTGTAAATGTATTATTCTTAGTTTTAGATTCATTCAATATACTAACTTTCCCTGTTTTTATCATATTTTTCTTGTCTGGAAACGTAAAGTACTTCAGAGAAAATGTTTCTTTTTTTTCATTTGAATGTGTCCTCTAGTTGTTTTTTAAGTTATTGGGGCATTGTTGTCATTTGGACATAGATTACGTTTTACAGCTTGACGTAAGTTATGGACGTTGACCAGGGCATTTTCAAAAACATTTGGTTAGGTCTGTATCAGTGAATTCTGAGCACTAATTGAGAAAACACAACAGATACATCTTTATGAATTCTCAGATAATTCTCCTTTTGAAAAGTGTTGTTTGGTGGCTGAACTTGGTTTGCAAACAGCGTTTGCTTTGTTTTTATTTACCCCCCTCTGGGTGCTACTACTCCAACATCTCAGCTGTGTTTTGCTGTTAAGCAAGGTGCAGAATGGTGCTGCTCCAGGCGACCAATCATACGGGGTGTGACTCATCGCCTAGGTAACAAAGAAAACAGATGCTTGTCAGATGATTATCACAGTGAAAGTAAAGTTGTGGGAGCACATCGCCTGGATGTTTGCAGCTTGATAGCGTCACGGGCAAACACAAACCCTGGGACTACAGCTTGTCCAGGGCTTTGGCCGTATACGACCAGGCAGGAAGGCCCGCCCCCTCTCGAGCTTTACAGCCATGCAATACAACCTATCAGGGACAGTGATGCCGTTACAATAGACAGTAAGAAAAAGAAACCAAGAATCGAGATACAGTCGAATCAGGATAAAGGCATATCATCCCTGCTGTAATGTTTTTGGTCACATGACTTGAAATGGGGCATCTGAAGGACCTTTAGATCAACCCATTATGAGTGTATGATTTTCTCCTGATCTCAATATAGAGACACAGCAAGTTTTTCCTGGTCTTATACTGATGAACTTTAAATGCACTGATACAGATAAAACTTTAAGATCTGTCATCTTGACATTAAAGTTGGAAGGTGTGTCTTCATGTTTCTATGCTTCATGGACAGATCACTTCAAAACAGACTCTGATCTAGTTGAATGAGGAATTTGATGTAAAGTAGTTAGCCACTGATGTGCAACGTGTATGTTTGCATCAATGTTTTCATGTAGTTCTTTAGAGGTTTAACAAGAACTTGTGCTTTAAATGAGGTGTGCAATTCTGTGATCTCCTGAAAGAAGCAGCTGTAAGAGCAGATAAAGGCAGCCCCCCCCCCCCCCCCCCCCCCCCCATAGGGGGAGGGCACTGATTGAATCAGCCTGTTATAGCTGCCCTACAAAAGAAAGTTCTTAGATCTCTGTCACCAAAGGACAAATTACTCTGCAGTTCCTCTCTAGAGGGAGAGTTCTCAGCTTTTAATTATCCCTCCACTTTTTCAACCATCAGGAAATCAGCTGTAAAAATGTAGGATTCCTTTAAGCCCAATATAATTAATTTCTAAATGGATTAGCATGGCAGTCTGGGGCGGGTGTTTCGATCCATTAGCAGTGTCATTTGCAGAAATTACTTTTAATTACATAATAATGGCAATGATCTTGTATTGCTTACAGCTGCCAGAGTTAGAACGTCTGTGTGTGTGTGTGTGTGTGTGTGTGTGTGTGTGCTGTTTTGTGAGACTCCTAGAAAGGGTCATGGAAGAGAAGTGCTCTCTCTCTGGATCAGAGGTCTGGTTGTGGTGACACATGGAGATGTAAAGTCATCCCCTATCCTGCCTGCTGGTACCCTCTTTGTGTAGTGTTTTGAAGGATCATGCTGCCTGTTTGACCTCTAACCTGATTTAATTGTTAGTCAAGCAGAGACAGCAAAGTGGAGAGGAGAAGCTTGTTTCTGCTCTGTGCCATAAACTGTTAAAACGAAGAGGCCTTCAACCTGCTTTTCATTTTTTGGCCTTCTGGATGTAATTCATGAGTCTGGATTGGAATCACATGAATGTTCGGTCTCAAAATGATGTTGGATGTCTTGAGACTACGTCTTGGGGTTGAGAAGTTTGCCCCTTAAAACGTTTTTTTTTTTTTTGATTCACTTGAAACCTTAAACTTCAGTTCCTTTCTTTACCAAAGTAAACTCAATCATACACAATTCTACAATTCTATATTTCACTCAGACACTTTTATCCAAAGCAACGTAGGTTATTGTACTTTTTTTAATTTTAGGAGAGCTGTCACCAGCATCAGCCAAAGATTTAGTAGTCCCCAAAACATGCAGGTCCATTTAGATAACGTCACATATACTGATCCTTAACTGAGATACATTTGAACGAGAAATGTCTGCTGTGCCTGAGTTTTTCAGAAATGTTTTGGAAAATGTGGCTTTTTGTGTTCATTACAGAACTTGTTGATGAGTAAAAAGGAATAAAATACTGAAAAAGCTATAAAAACAACAACACGACCACCCAGCTAGTGAGAGGCGTAGCAGAACAGGTAACTGCAACTTGAAGCATCTCTGCTGCCCATCACTGAACAAAACTCACAAACTGAAGATGATTATAGATGATTTGAGCGTTGAGTTCAGGTGTGTGAAGGCCATAACAATCTTAAAGTTTCATGTCTCCTTTAGCTGTCTGCTTAAGTCCTGTCTGTTCTATGCTTATTCTTTATGATAGACTCTGGCTTGGATTGAACTTAATTTGTACATTAGGCCAAAACATCTGCCACATTCATAATTACAAGAGTATAAGAATATATGAGTTTTATGTCTGATCTCATTTACTTATTAGATTTTTCATTCAATTTGTCTTTTGTCCTGATGTCATTTGATAATTTGGATGGTTGTTACTCTACATTTTACTAAAGTGCTTACTTGTTTGGAAAATGAAGTAGAAATCTTATGACAATGAAAGAAAAGAAACAGAACTCACAGTCTGTACGGTCACAAGGCTCATGTGGTACCCTAATCATAACCTTAACAGAAGTGACCATCTGTTCTCCGATACAAAGCTTACTGATGGTTCGGCTCACATCAAAGGCAAGATGTTTTTTTTAGTTGTTTTTTTTACTTAAAGCAACAATATGTAGGAATTTGGTTTGGCGGGCTTTGGCGCCCTCCTAAGGTGTCTGAGTGCAACTGCAACTGCCGTGAGACACACAAAGCTGTTACGCCTACCCCACTTAGACGACACGCGTTTGTTTACAAGCAGATTGTGCGATGACATCGTGAGTAGCCAAACAACCGTGTTGACTGACTGACGAGGTTCAGTAATATTACTGGATTTTTGCGCAAATACGACTCTGCAAGCGTCTTCAGGCCATTGTTTGCAAACTCCACATTGTGCTCGTGGAGTATGTGTTTGTGTATTTGACTGCTGCCATGGTAACCATGTGCTGTGGCTTAATTTGGCTACATTGGAGAGGGTAATGCTAGATTAGGTTTTTAAAGGTTCCAATAGTAGAAAGCTAACTTGAAGATCGACAAGGAAAGAGACAACTTCAGGTAAAGCTGCAAAACATCAGACAACAGTACAGCCTAACGTTATGTCTGAATAATATCTGCCGTACACTCTCTGCTTCTTGTTCGGTCCCTCTCTTCTTCTTTTTTATATTCAGGTCTAATCACAGATTTTTTTTCCTCAACTGTTTATAGGTTCTTGTTTAAATTTCACATATACTTTTATCCCTGCACGGGTTATGGACATTATTCTTCGTATAAATCTATTTTTAATTGCACAGTTTAAGTTTGTTTCATCTAGGGGGATTCTTTAAATCTTTTTTTCAGGTTAATATATATGTATGGGAGGGGGGGGCGTCGGTTTTGTGGTTAATTTGTACCAAATGTTTCATGTCATGTCTTTGTAACCTGCTACTGGATGCTTTCAATTTCTCTCAGGATCAATAAAGTATCTATCTATCTAATATCATCCGTCACCATCTTCCTGCTCTTAGCCTCAGCCATTGTATCAAACAGTAATACAGTAACTAATACAGTATTTTATAACTACAGGTGGTGTACGAACTGGTGCCATAAAGCCGTCGGCACTTTCTCACAAGATGACCTCAGCCCGCTGCCAAAGTCACATACTGCAGTAAACAAGGCAATTGGGCCGCAGTGTGGACGCCACTCTCCATGTTCAAAGTTATTGTGCTATTAAATTAACCTTTAAAACTTCTATTTTAGGAAGTTTAAGCTGCATAGTGTCGCTTTAATGTAAAATTCTGCTGGCAGTTGGACTACCTTGTATCAGTGTCTGTTTCCCTCCTGATGTGCACCACAACATTTCTGGGGCTGCATTGTCATTAAACGGCCCCCTCAGGAGTCAACCTCAGACAGACAGACAACAATCGAGGGGATTTTCTAAGAGACTGTGGTGTCAGAGAAGTTCAAGTAAGGTACACCCAATAGCTTGTGATGGCATTTGAGCACGGCTGCACGATGTTTGACCTCCATCAGTTTCTCTATCTGGGTTTTTGTGACTTCAGGACTGTTGTGCTGCTTATCTTAAAGAACACCTGGAAGGAGGATAAATGACCCACTGAGGGTCAATGGTCAACTGGTAAGAATTTGGTAATTGGTTCAATCCAACATATCACTAGAGTACACTAATCCTGTCACCATTTCAACTTCACTTTGACATCCTGGTGTTTTCTGGCCATAGTTCTTGTGTCAGCCATTTCTTTGTGATACCATGAGGGAGTGTTTCAACAAATATCTTCATTCAGACTTGAGAATGAAATGAAGTCTGCTTTGGTCAAAATCTCGTTTGTTCTTTTTAGTGAAAATTTCAGACTTTAAAGAAAAATAAAATTATACAAGATTCCAAAAAAACTCATACATAGAAATGATATGAGCAGTGCGAAGACATTTTTGAACCTTGTATTTATTCTTTGATGCTTTTATTTAGAGATTGAATGGGAAAACTCAATGTTACATACATTGTCACACAATGACCAACACCTCAGAAGAATATGGCATGTTTTAACCTTTTTTTGTTTTAAATTATTATTAGATAAAACAGCTGACGAGAGACAGGAAGTGCTGCGAGTAGAGAGTGGAGGATGCCATGCATCAGAGGTTGAATTAAGTCGAACGCACGGCTCAGCTGATCTGAGGACTGTTGCCTCTGTACATGGTTATGGCGTCATAACCGCTAGGCTATCGGCGCCCTGGAGTATGGCATGTTAACCAAAAGGGATTATGCTGAAAGTTGATCAATGTTTTCCTAAAAATTGTGAATGGAATTCTTTGTGCGGTCACAATCCCTCCTGGATCTCTTTAATGATACTCAATTATAGAGGCACTTTTGTTTTTCTTTGTCAGCTGTGGTCGCTGACAATGACAGTGGTGATCTGACTCCAGAGAATAACTGAGTAGATATACTCCTCTGTGAAAATCCCTCAAAGCTTTTGTTTTGATTCCAGCTTTGGCCTTTCTCTTTCCCTCTCTGTAGATCGCAGTTAAACTTGCCTAAAGGCTCTGTGGGGAGGAAATTGAGGGTGGGAGGGGGGTAACTGTACCAGCACTCTGTTTTATGCTGAAATCACGGTGACTAGGAAAGAGAGAGCATCCCCATGGGTCCATGTACAGTACGTAGAGCAGAGCCTCTTGTGGTTTTACAGACAGATTTAACTACAATATGGCTCTGTGTTGCCACGGTGACGGACTGCTATTAACGTGTTGTTTTTCCTGAGGGAGAGGATGTCGTTCACCCTTCTGTCCCTTCCCACTGAGGTGAGGTTATACCAGGTCACACGTTCTACAGGGCATGTACCACACAGTGAGCACAGTGACACCTCACTGTTTCTGGCCTGGATTTGTTTTTATACCCAGGATGTGCCACAAGTGTAATTATTACCACCAGCAACAGTGGTTTTAATCCAGTATGAAACAAATGCCTGTGAGGTCTAGAAAGTGGAACCTCTCTTACAAAAGGGAAAATTACTTTGCATTGTTAGCGGGTGATGGAGGAGGGTTTTTTTCTCCCGTCATGATTCTAAGAATTTTCTTATGATTCTTTGAGAACACAGCTCATGGTAGTAGGAAGCTTTATGAATACGCCCCAGGTTTCCCACCCTACATTTGGAATTTATTTCTTCATTGATTTAATTGAATTACTATATTTTCTACCAACAGCCACTCCCCCCCTTCAAAAGCAAGCTGACCTAGATCACATATTTCAGTGGCACTAACACATATTTATGTGAAAATGAAAGAAAGAATACTTTAATAATAATATACAGACCAGTCACACTTTGTCGATTACTTAATGAGGTTAAATGTTTTCGCCATTAAAGTCCTCTGTCCCAGAAAGTGATTTATAATTAAAGTTATCTTTAGATAAAAAATAAACCTCGCCCTGATTGAATTTGTTTTATTAGTTGTTATCTGAAATGTATTCTTCAATTAAAAGATTATGATCACAGTGGAACAAGTCCAGTATGTTATGTTATTTCACGTTTGTTTTTCAGAGGGAGGATGTTGATTCAAGAGGAGAGTCTGGGGGAAATATGAACAGGCAGGGAACTTTATGTTCAGTCTGCACTCCACTCATTTTCATACCATCGTCAGAGTCCAAACATTTAGCCAACATTTCTCTAATTCTCATTATGGAGGACCTCCCTCAATCAAAATGACTGTAGTTCCTTGGTCTGTTATTGTTTCCCTCACTCATCACATCACAGGGAGCAAAGGTCCTGTTTGAGAGCTTTTAGTCACGTCAGGTTTCCATCAGCTCCCTGCTTCTGTTTATGCTGGCGTGCAATTAAGGAACGTTTTTTTTTTTTTTAAACCGGGGAGAGTGGTGAAAGACTTCAGCATGCTGCAGGTCTGAGATACACATGAGGGCCTTCAAAGCAGTGATTAGGAGAGCTGATGACCCTTGTCTACAGTCAGGAGGTGTGAATATAGAGGGAGAAAATAATTCATGTACTCTGGAGGAATATGAGGGCTTTTTCTCTTCCTGTCACTTACGGTATGACGAGCTTGCAGGATTAAAAAGGTGCAGTTGTACACTCCCGTAGCTACTGTATGTTGTCCTTCAAAGATGATGTCCAATTACAGCATTGGTAGTCAGATAAATTCTACTGATCTTGGTTATAAATACCAAGTGTACTAAGGGCTCTTCTGCACCAAACCTCAAAAAACAAACTCCAGTCCGATTGCCAAGTTCGTTTGTGCTGGCATGAAAGCTGCTTATCAAACCTCAGTGCAGACCAAACAACCGTACCCGTAACTCTAAATATTGCTCGTGCGTGACATCCCTAGAAAGCTATGATTCCTGTGTTTCCAACCATGTAAAGTATTCCAAGATCCAACCACTTCAGTAGCCACAATCTACTCATCTGTCAGCCCACCAAACAACGCTCCAGCTGCTTTGGCAATGGTCCCTACAATCCAAATCCATTGAAAGATTTAATCCAAACACATCACATCCATATATATGTATATCCACAGATTTAATTATATTTGCCACCGTTCCCAATATCCCACAGTTTTTTTTTTTAATGTGTCATGTTCTTGAATAGAATTATTCGATTAAGATCCAACCAAAAGGCAGCTACATTTTTTGTTATATCTTAATCGACTCTGACCTTTGGATGACACCTTGTTTGGCCAGTTATAACCTTCCAGACTATATTAGCCAATGAGAGCATGAGTAGAGAAAAGGTGCCTGCCTATTCTGGTGTATGTATACCTGGGCCAATTCCACCTGACTGTGCCAACGACTGACTTAGCTTGTAGCTAATGAAATTCTTACCATGTGGAATATGCTGTGGCTCTGTTAACTGAAGGGAATTCCAACCAATTAGAGAGGATTTCCTTGCGTATCACATATTTTGGTCCGCTTGTAAATGTCCCATGTGTAAACAGATAATAACCATGTAATAAATTGGTCCATGATTCTGACCAGAGCAAAACAATATGTAGGCGGGAAAATGCCCTAAAATGCTGAAAATGAAGTTCCCAACTTTGAGTCTGGCAGAGACTTGTGTTACATGTTATCGACCTCATTTTCCCAGACTTCTGTCAGCTCTCTCCTGTGTGGTGGTTCGTCAGTAATTTAAATATTATTTAAGACTATGTGAGGTTGTTTTTCTCTGTATTTATTTTGATGAAATGTAATTTAAAAAAAACAGAAAAATGTTTCTGGGCTGTGCAGTTGTCATGAGAAACGAGCTGACTCCGCGAGGCTTTCCTGGAGTGACGCATTATGCTAATGTCTTTAATTAAGACAGAAAATGTACAGAATATGTGGGGTGTGCATCAAGTTTGATTACCTGAGCTAAAGCCTCTTCAAAATGCTTCCATTTGCATATTTGAGTGCCTGAGCTTTTAGCCATCACAATGTACTGTATGATGTCCTCTTGATATTGAGCATGCTCAGATTCAGTCATGAATTATCTCCTCTTTTCTGTCTGTTTGTGTCTAGATGCAAAGGAGAGGACCACCAGAAGTTTCTCAGTCAGCGGGGTCTTGAACTATACTTCCCTCCTCCTCAGTAAAGAAGACAACATGCTTTACATTGGCGCTCGGGAGATTCTCTTTGCTCTCAACCTGAGCGACATCAGTGCAGTCAAGCTACAAAGAAATGTAAGAGCTGAGTGTGTAAACTGCAGTTTTATTAACAGTACACTGTGTCAGTATTCATGTAGTTCAAACTGTACCCCAGAGGTGCAATAAGAATATGACTATATGTTTAATACTGTCCCAAAAGTCCAATATTGAAGATAACCATTCTCATTGTGCTATTCCTCTAGTATCAGTCTGACAGTGTTTCTTTTCTGCAGCTCACGTGGGAAACTCCAAAGATGAAGAGAGACGAGTGCAGTTTCAAAGGCAAAGACCTGCAGGCGAGTGAACCGCTGGTGTAAAAGCTCAGATAGCTTTAATCCAAATGGCTCAAACTTTATTTACATTACTGCAGGTTTCCCTGTTTAGTCACATCGTTGCACAAACACAAACCAAAAGCAAAACCCTCTCAAGCTGTAACTTTCCATTCCATCAGTGGGTTTTTCCATTCCTTTCAAACAAACTTAATCAACGACACTCTTTCTTTTGTCAATTCTTTCTTTCACTTTTAAAGGGTAAACTTAGGCCAAGAACAAAGTGACGTTATGATTATCGAGAGGTCAAGAGGAACACCTGACCATGAGGATCTGTTTGTTTTCAATATTTAAAAAGTTTCCAGAAATGATGAGGGTGAAAAGATGGCTAAAAATCTGTTTTTAAATTTTTTTTTTAAAGTGTTAAACTTAGGAAAAGTACTTTATCTTGACCTTGCATTTTCTATAAAGACAAATAAATACTGAGTGAAGTAACCCATTGGTTCTTGAAGGGATGTTTGGAATCACATCCATGGCGGTTGCCATATTGGAAATGCTGACTTTATCAAACTTCTGGTCACCCTAACGACAGGCAAAGAGCTCGAGCTGAGCCTTAAAGGGATACTTTACCCGTTGAAACATGAATCTGTATTGAAATTGGGTCGTATATATGTAGTAGAAAATACTACCAGGTTTCTAATGAGACAAAGCTTAATGCAAATGGGTAAAGTATCCCTTTAAGCCTCCTGACAAACTGCTACAGCTGGACGCTTGTTGTCAGATTAGTTACATCCTTAATAATGCATAACTCATCCATCATAAAATCAAAGTAATAAAAACATCCCCTGTACAGTTTGTGCAGATAAAGACATTAAGTTATGATACATGAATCTTTTTTGTAGCCAGCTGTAGACATTTTTGTCTAAGATGATGTTTTAATATGGGGTTTCTATGGGGCTTTTGGAGCCAGCCTCAAGTGGACACTTGAGGAACTGCAGTGCCCTTCTGCATTGGCTTCATTTTACAACACTGGAATTTTGGTTCTTGATCTTGACACAAGAAACAAAACAAATCTGTGGAAAAAATCTGAGAATTGTTTTGATTGAGTACAAATCGGAAAGATCCAGACATATAAAGAAAGTTAAATGGATATGTTTCTGTTTGTTTGTAGATCTACTGATTTTTCTACCTTTCTAAACCAAATTCTTCTGTTTCTCTTACAGACGGACTGCTTCAATTACATAAAGATTTTACTGCCGCTGAACAGCACTCATCTGTATGTTTGTGGAACATACGCCTTCAGCCCCACCTGTGCTTACATAGTGAGTGTTTATATAAAGCAGTCACATCTGCTATGACACATGTTCTTGTCTTGTAATTTCAGCATCTAAAAATTAATTTATTGCTTTATCTAAATGAAGTTGATTACCCCTGATGCAGAACTCTAGACTCCAGGTGTACTTTTTTTAGATTCTAGTGGGAGAGCATCTCCAATCTGCTGCTGCTTCCTGCCTCTCAGCTCAACATGTACGGCTGGCTGAGGCCCAGGCCGAGCTAAATACAATATACTGAATGTTGCATTATTTTATTACCTCCCGTGCCTCAGGGAAATGGATCCAAAATATTTAATGCATGTTATAAGATTACATAAGAATCGACCCACTTTTTCAATTCTTCCCCTACAAATCTTTTTTACAGCCTTTTAGAACAATCCCATTTACAAACACACAGGGCTGACCTGTGCTTCAACTTCACCCAGAGACTCACTGACCACCTTCTCACTGTGGGACACACAGACAGCGCCCACTGTCAGAGCAGGTTACATCTCTGTGTGTCTCGGCGGCGACATGTTGATGTGTGTTTGTGTCCCCCCCCTCCTCCAGAACACTGCCGACTTCTCCCTCGTCAAGAGCGACTCCGGCGAGATTGTAACAGAGGACGGACGAAGCCGCTGCCCGTTCAACCCCGAGTATAAGTCGACCGCCATCATGGCTGGTAAGGTCGCAGAACACCCGATAGCTGCCCATAAATTGAAGCGTTGTTTGAATCCTTACTGGTGATTTGAGTAAAGGTAAAAGGTGGATGTGGAGACAAAATGAAGACATAACATCTGGATTTCATTAGTGTGGAGGACACAGAAGTTGCTTTTTCCCCTTCTTGGTTACCTCTGTGATTAAATTGGTCTTCATTGCATTGCAGATGGAGAGCTGTATGCTGGCACAGTCAGTAATTTCCAAGGAAATGAACCAATCATCTACAAGAGTCTCAGCCAAGGGACTGCTCTTAAAACAGAAAACTCACTCAACTGGCTCCAAGGTACAGAAAGCTTGACCAGAAATCAATGAAATCAAATATTTGAAGTCCATAATTTGAGATGATCAGAGATTATGTTAATGCAAAGTGTTGACCTACAGTCTGTCAGAGTTAAGCGTGTAGATGTTGGCAGTAAAAGGGACATCTTTTTTTCCTGGATGACTGAGTTTTATAACCTGTTTTGTTCACGTTGTCCTCCTCTCAGACCCGGCCTTTGTCGGCTCTGCCTACATACAGGAGAGCCTGCCCAAGGGCAACCTCGTGGGCGACGACGATAAGATTTACTTCTTCTTCAGTGAAGCAGGAAAGGAGTTTGATTTCTTCGACAACACCATTGTGTCACGCATTGCTCGCGTGTGTAAGGTGAGTGATGCTTGAAGGCAGATCTTTTTTTTCCCCCCCTTCAGCAACCATCCCTGACTCTCTCTTATTTTACTACAGAAATCTATCAAACGCTCTGTTTCTGTGTTATTGTGGACATTCAGTATCTGCAGTCTTCAGCTCCTTACAGCTCTAATAAGACATGAAGAGCTCAGTCTTTCCGTGCCGTGACGCAGGTTCTTCTCTTGTTACAGAAAAACATTCCTCTTGCATGTTTCCCTCTGTTTGATTCTTTTTCCTCCAGATCCTCTCCTCCCTCAATTCTTATCATGTTTCACCAAATATTTTTGTTCAGACAGAACTCAGTGGCCTGTAAGACTTTGGCAAAAGATCCACGCCGAGAAACTTTGTATCCATCACCTGCTGACATTCTTAAACTCAAGGCTTTGAACTCAAATGCAGTTTATTTTCTACATACCATATATCAGGGGTTTTATTAGTTCCTAAAATGTCAGTACATCACAAACCTGTACTACTAATCAAACAGCTGCTTGTCTGAGTGAAAACACTCAAGTTCTTGCTGCCGTTTGATGGCTGCTTAGACTTTGTTTGTCTTTTCAAACTTGTATTTTGATCACAACGTCACAGGTATACATTCGAGAGCCTTTATGTTCTTTATTTTCTTCTCCAGGAGCCTAATGCCTTAAACGCTGTGTTAGCACTAAATTGTTGTAAGTACGCTGTGTTTAACAAAGCACATGTCAGGATGTATAAAAAATCAGCCTGATGTGAAAATGTGCGGGCCATCCCGGCGCACTCTTGTCATTTGACACTGCCAAATCACAAAGTTCTGAAACTCGCCAGATGCGCCACAATCAGCTGCTTAGGAGATATTAGGCTCAGATCCTCCAGCGTCCAATCCCTGAGTAAGGAACACCTAATAAAATGTGTTTTCTGGCCTCCACATCAGTAACAAGCACCTCAGAATTCACAGTCAGTGAAATTCCTCTTTTTCTCGTTCCTTTTCCAGCATTTTTTGGCCCATAGGTCCCGGCATGTGGCGCATTTATGTAATTTGCATAGTTTTTCAATGGGAGGAGACAGTAAGTACTTTCCCAATTTTGTGAGAAGCTGCAGCCTTTTACACATGAGGCCTCAGGTGTTTGTCTGACAGTCCTCCTGCTGTCACACAGAGGCAGGACTCCACCTACAGTGTTCCAGCTGTGAATCACAGGCATGCAGAAGTCAGACACTGCCCACAGGGTTTATATCGGCCCAAGTGTCATGAAATGATCCACTCAGTTTTTTTTTCCACAGATCCAGCTGAGGAAAAATCAGTCAAGTGAACAGAGAGATATGAAAGACCTGACTCAGAGGGTTTTCACACATCGGGTTGAAATATGCACCGAGTTCAAAATATCCTCAGACGGATGACCCATAAGGAAATGAGTAATAATGTGTCACTTTATGGGAGTGTGCCTCCCACCCACATTGAACACGATGAAGCTTTAAAACGTTATGTAAATGCTCAGAGGATATATGGTGTCAGTTTGTTTAGATAACACAATACAGTGATCCCTGTTCAAATACGTTCTTAGTTTAAATCCTCCCTCTCCCTCTCCCTCTCTCTCTCTCTTATCCCTTGTTTGACTTGTAATGTTAGCGTCAGCGCTGTTGTTTGTTTATTTAGGTGTTTAGTACACAAGGCTAACTACGGAATGATAAACAAACGTTTTGCAGGAAAACAAGCAGAGCAAAACAAACGCATGTTTCCATTTTTCAGAACTGCTCCGTTTCCCGGAAAGAAGCCACCATGGCCTTCCTGCCATGTTTTGTTTTTAACAAGAAAGGCTTTTTACAAAAGATTAATGAACAGGGTGCATTTGCTTCAATTATTCAGAAGGCAGTTTAAGCACAGAGTGGCATTAAATTATAAAAGTAGGTTTAGCTGGGAGGACTGGAGAACACGCTGCATGTTGCTCATTATCTGCCCGGGTTAGTACGATAAGTAATTGCTTCAGAAGCTCGGCGTTGGTCATGTGTCATTTCCCTTTCCATCGAGTGCTGCCATTTTCCTTTTTGATTAATGTGAACACTAAAGTGGACTCAAGTGAAGATTGATGAAGCACGGGGTTTTGGGTAGTTCACATCAGTTAGTGTTTCTCTTTTCTGCATTTCACATTTTGAAAACGACTTATTCCTCCTAAGAGGCAACTTTCATCTCGGTAGATCTACACCAGTGAGGGGTAATAGTAGAAAATATTACCATGACCTGAGGCTGTACACTGTGAGACACTGTAGGTGGTTCAGCATATCATCCTCCATTTGAATATTCTGGTTTCTTAGTTTGTGTCGGAAAATCATCTGCAGTCACCTTTCTGAGCGCTCTTTGGACTGTTTTGCATTCATCACAAATTGTGACTGCATTAAAGATGTTGTTTCTCTCCATTTACCACAGATATACTCATACTCTTTACACTTTACTCTTTTACACTTTACTCATAGTTTTTCTTTTTATATCTATTTATATCTGCACCTATTTGATTTTTTATATGTAAATACATGCTGCTGTTTTTTATCCTGCACTACAACGAGCCAAATGCAACGAAATTTCGTTCTTATCTGCACTGTAAAGTACAAGTTTGAATGACAATAAAGAAAGTCTAAGTCTAAGTCTATATATCCTTTAGTACAAGTTTTTAAGCCAAATTAGTCTCTCCATTGTCAAGGAGGCCCGGTGTCAGTTATCATTTTTAAGGCTTGTTCCAACATCACAGCACAATTAATCGTTAAACTCTTTTTTCTGTTTCATTTAAAAATATTTAACTTCACAAAGTTTTAAAGGCTTTATATGCTGATATCTTGATCCAGCAGATGTCACCCTTGAGCACCTGCATGAAACCAAAACAACTCGCGCTGCATTGTTGTGTTAGCATGCTAATGCTAGCGATCTTTATTATGCTGGTATCTTCACACTGCATGTAAATTTACCTGAAATGAGCGTGATCTAGAAACACAGTTAAGCAGTGAGTACAGTATGTTATTCTTCTTTTCTCTAGTCCCTCAATTAAACAACTTTTATACTCGAGGGGAGGAGTCAGCCGGCCGTCCCGGCGATGTAAACAAAGTGAAGATAGGACTCTGAAAACTCTGAAAGCATCACAGACAGTGGGACTCGGGTGTTTCACCCATTGTAGACAGTCATGACTCACAGAGTTATTTTCAGAGGATATACTTGATTTATATTACATTTAAGTGTGAAAAAATTGCATAGAAAGCCTTTAAAGTGTTTTGTAGTCCAAGCCAGCTGAGGTGATCGATGTTGTTTTCACAACATAAAATCTGCTGCCTCATGGTAAACTGTTGATATATCTTCTATATTTCAGTATTGATAAATGCCTACTCTGCATTATTTTCCCAATAACACTTAATCATACAGTATGTTACTGTATTCTATTCTATGGCAACATACTGCATGATGTACATCATTATTTCATGCCTTTTACAAGCCTGTCAGATCCCATCAAATCAGGTTTTTTTTCCCAGATGTATTTTCAACATCATCCCCTCTCACAGGTGTCAGACTGATATTCTTGCACCCTCTACTGGCCGCACACGGAACCACCGCTCTAAACTCCTACAATGTCTTGTGTTGCAGGGCGACGTTGGAGGAGAGAGGGTTCTGCAGAAGAAATTTACGACCTTCCTAAAGGCTCAACTCTTGTGCTCTCTGCCTGACGATGGCTTCCCTTTTAACATAATCCAGGACATGTTCGTTCTGACACCCAGCCCAGAGGGGTGGGAACACACCGTGTTTTATGGAGTCTTCACGTCTCAGTGGTGAGGACAAGACTTCCCTCTGCTTTGATTTATACATCAACTCATTTTGTATAGTGAGACCTTCACATGTTGAGTAAATGGAGAACACGAGTATTAGAAATGTCTCTTTGTCCGTGTTATTTTATACAAAATGCATATGAGGCTCTACAGAAGCTGCCTTCAAGGACACCAGGGTCCTCTAGTAATGTGGTCATTTTTAGTTAATGAATGAAGGTTGATCAGCAGTTACACGTGTGCAGTTACATACTTGATGTGTTTTTGAACGGGTGATTAGAATTTATTTTCTATATATCATTAAAGTGGACTACTTCTGGCTATAAAATAGAATAAAACAAAACCACAATTACATACATAGCCATGTTAGTGAATGCTTTAAATCATTATTTAGACCTAGATTTGGCAGGCTCATTTATCTATATTATAAAAAAAGTTTCATTTGAATAAAAAAATGTTTTTCTCTCAATACTTAAAGGGTCATGAAGAAAGAGGGGTTCTTTTAGGAGGGGTTCTAGCTCATCTGATATTTCATGTTATGATGTTTATTCACAGGGACCATATACAAACACATTCATCATGAATGGGAGAAATGAGGAGTATTTTGTATTGAGGCTGCTACTATTGTGCTGTTCAATATGAGCAGTAATTTTAAAAAGAAGACACTCTTAATACAGTGGTTTTGAGACTTTGAGTAGAAAGTGTTCTCCTCTCTTGAAAGGCTCTAAGATCATGATGAAATTATATGATTTATTAGTATTGAGAGGAAGCTTGATTTTTGTCTCATCAGGTATAAAGGTGCTTCAGGAAGCTCTGCAGTTTGTTCCTTTACTATGGATCAGGTGGAAAAAGCATTCAGTGGGCGATACCGTGAGGTCAACAGGGAGACTCAACAGTGGTATACGTACAACCACCCGGTGCCAGAGCCTCGACCTGGAGTGGTGAGTAGTACCCTCCTGCTGCCCTCTGCTGGAGATGGCAGTACTCTGCAGTCATGTCATGTCATAGATGCATGCAGGAGATTCAGATATCTTATTCTGATTTTTTTTTAATCAAAAACATGAAATATTAAAAGTGCTTTGCTGCAACAATTGATGTCATCATCTAATGTGAGGAAACATATCCCCCTCCACAGTGCATCACAAATGCCCTGAGGGAACAGGGCATCTCGTCCTCGCTGCACATGCCCGACAAGGTGCTGAACTTTGTCAAAGACCACTTCCTGATGGACAGCGTCATCCGCAGCCAGCCTCTCCTGCTGAAACGTAATGTCCGATACACGCAGATAGCCGTCCATCGAGTCAAGGCTGCAAAGAAGGCATACCACGTGCTCTTCATCGGCACAGGTACATCTACTCTAACAATCAATCATAGACGCCTGCATCAACACCCCTTTTTTAGTTTAATCTAATTCAGGTCATTTTTTCTGTCTTGTAGACGATGGCAGGATTCATAAAGCGATTAACGTGAAGAACAAGATGCACATCATCGAGGAGATGGTTCTCTTCAGCAGTTCCCAACCGGTGCAGCACATCGAGCTGGACACTGAAAAGGTACGGGCAGAGTGTACAGAGCGAGGAAACGTGCCCGACTTGTTTTACAGAGTGTACTCTCATGATGTGATCTGATGACAAGCTGAGTAAACTCATTTATTGGCAGTTTAGAGATTCCATGAGCCATGAAGAGTCGGAGCCTAAAGCAGAGCTCATGTTCAATGAGATAATTACATCCAACTGTCTCTCTCAGGGGATCTGCAAACAGCTGGGTTTAAACAGCTGGGACTGTAGCTTTTTTCTGTTGTACTTTTGGGCCAGAATAAATACTAATAACGGTTATCAGAAAAAAGGCTAAGTTTGCCGTTTTTAGATCAGGATGAGACAGACAATATTCCCGGTGAATCATGTAACTCTAACTGTATTTGGGGAATTGTCTCCCCCCCACCTCCCCCTGCTTCTGCCATCTCTCCTCCACAGGGCCGGCTTTATGTTTCCTCTTTCTCTGAGCTGGTTGATGTCCCAGTAGCTAACTGCACAAACTATCAGAGCTGCGGGGAATGCGTCCTCTCCAGGGATCCGTACTGTGCCTGGAATGGGAGGCAGTGTGTGGATGTCAGACAGGCCGCTCCTAGCAAGTATGCATCCCTCTTGTCGATTCATCTACACACAGTTTAAGTTAAAAAAAAATTTAAAAAACATTCCTAAAAGATGTAAACCACAGATGGTAAGAGCATTTCAAAATTGTTGTTTCAGTGCCTGGCAGCAGGATGTTGACGAGGCAGACACATCGGCTATTTGCAACAAGACAGTGCCAAGCCCACGGTTTGCTAAACCTCCACCTACACGTAAGTGACCTCCTCCTCTTCTGTTGGCTGTGGTAGATTTCCAAAGCAGCTCTGTGCTTGGTTTAAGCATGCTTTGCATCCCAGTTCAAATCTTGATCAGATATATATTCTTGTGGGGCGCTGGTGGTGCAGTGGTTAGTGCACGCGTCCCATATATGGAGGCTATAGTCCTCAACGTGGGCGGCCCGGGTTCGAATCCGTCCTGTGGCTCCTTTTGTCGCATGTCAATCCCTACTCTCTCTCCCTTCTCTATCCACTGTCCTATCTCTCCAATAAAGGCACAAAAAGCCCCCCAAAAAATGTATTCTTGCATCCAAGTACAATTACTCTGAATACTGAATTTGAGATGATGCTACAGATTATTAAATGCAGAAACCTGACATGCATCTATGCCTCTGCTCTGCCTTCCTCACAGGACCATCTTCATGCCAGGTGATTATTATCCCGGCCAACACGTTCAAAGTACTGCCTTGCAAGCTGCGCTCTAATCTGGCCGAGAGGAAGTGGCAGTTCAGTGAGAGCGCAGGTCACTTCCACTACCCCAGCCCAGAGGGGGGGCTGGTCGTCGTGGCTCAGGCTGACAGGCAAGAGAGCTACGAGTGCTGGTCAGTGGAGGAAGGCTTCAAGCAGCTGCTGGCAAACTACTGCGTGAGGGGCGAGGCCAAGCAGGAGAGCACCACCCTGACGGGCCGCTCGCACGCGCCGCACGTCTCCCAGGAGGAGTTCTTCATCCTGCCGGGGAAGGCGCGCTCGCCGCAGATCAACACAAAGACCTACTGGAACGAGCTGATAGTGGTGTGCGCCCTCTTGGCGTTCTCCCTGCTCGTCTTCTCGCTGTTCGTGGTCTACAGGCACCGCGACCACATGAAGTCCATACTCAAGGAGGGAGAGTGCCCGAACATGCAGCAGAAGAAGCCCAGGATAGTCGTGGGGAAACCCGCCGAGAACTTGCCGCTGAACGGCAGCGCGGTCACAACGTCCGCCTCGGACCACAAAGGGTACCAGACCCTTAACGACAACTACATCTGTAGCACGCCGCCGCATGAGTGCTCGTCGCCTGAGAACAGCAAGAGCTTCTCGGAATCGGAGAAGAGGCCTCTGAACTTGAAAGAGAGCCGCGTGGAGATCTCTCCCACGTGCCCGCGGCCACGAGTCAGACTGGGCTCTGAGATTAAAGACTCGATAGTTTGAGACATGACTTCATGTAATGTGGAGCGACGCATTTTCAAAACTGAAAGGAAAGGGTGCACTTGATGAGAAAGACACAAAAAATGAGGGGACCCTGAGGAGCACCCTGAGGAGCACCAGGCTCTTTGTGGAGAGATATTTCATTACACAGATTTTGCACTTTTCTTTTTTTGTTCTATCCCCGTGGTCCATGTACATTTCTTATTGTCCTCTCACTCCCTCTTACTGAGTGCATTCGAAAGCGCACTGAAGAAGTTCCAGTTTGCCTCCAGACTTTTTTTTTTCCACACAGCTCACAGGAATGTATCAAGCGTAGGGTTGTAGGTGGCCTGACCATGATTCAGTGATGGGATTTCACAGCATTTGCCAAGCAGTCCGTCCATCAATTAAAATCTACTGGCAGTTGCTTTGAAAGCCCAGAGTGAGATTCAAGCTTGTTTCTAACTAACAGCTGATGCAGTGTTTGCCGTGTTATTCCCCTTCTATCATATGGTAAGAGCCCTACCCTATCGCTGAGGCTATGCACTATGTACTTGTTCTGTAGCAAAGTAAACACTCACACCAAAATATACAAAACAATCCAGTGGCAGGAAGGACGGGGGGGGAAAAAAATGTCATGACATAGATTTTTAGAGAGCCTGTGTGTATTCACAGATATACTTATTGTTAAATATAACACTTCAACCGAGAAATAATACAGAGCAAAAGAGCATTAGGTAAAGAACACACATATAAGTAATCACCTCAGAGGACATGTTGTAGAAACTCTTACCACTTTAATCACTACACACACCAAAAAAAAACCTATGTAGGTAGATATGAAAACAGTTTTCTTTTTTTTTTTTTAGTATTGGTATTATGAGCTGGTAGAAAGACTCGACTTTCTGCAAGGTTTTTTTTTGTTATAAATGTTATAAAGGAAAAAAATCTCATTCCAGGTATTATCTTGAGATAGGCAGTCTATGCAAAGCAAACAATGTGAAGTGGAGGCAAACACCATGACATCCTCTCCTCGAGACTGAGTTAGCTTACACACACACACACACACACACACACACACACACACACACACACACACACACACACACACACACACACACACACACACACACACACACACACACACACACACACACACACACACACACACACACACTAACTCTAAGTATGCAAGAGGCTCTAGCCATTTCCTGGTGTTCTAGGGAGAACGATACAAGACATTTTTCATTGCAACATTTTCAGACGAAAGTATAATCAACATTTGAATACTGCACCTACTCATTATTTGACATAAATAGCCTAACAAACATCTATATAGCATCAACTTGGAAAAACACATGAACTGGTGAGAGTTAAAGTATGGCAGAAATGCCCTCTGCTTACTTAAATGATCTTAAAGGCAACTGTAAAAGGCAATAATAATCACTGTCATCCCCATTATTAAACATCATCTTGATTAACCATCTCATGTTCCAGAAATAATAAAACCATCAAATCCAAGCGATTCATGAGTCAGATGTTAAGAGTAACTTTAAAGCATTTTGTCATTACTATGGAAGTCTTATTTCAGTTTGGCTGTGCAGCCTTCAAAATTCAAATCTCACAAAACAAAAAGCAGGAAGGAGTACTTGCTTTGACTCAGAATGCATTCGATTTGCACATGATGCTGAAAAGCCTTAGTATAATGCAGGTTCTGGGTTTGATAACAAATCTGCCTTGAGGTAAATGAATAATGCCTTCTGAAATAATAATAATAATAATCAAGAGATTTGCCTCTTGGGATTGTTAAACCCACCAGGTAGTCGTGCTGTGGAGTCGAACACTACACTTCAGGTGTGACAGGAGGACCGCTCGCGCTCAGACACGAGAGTGAAAACGTGGAACCCACGTCGTTGAATACTGTCAAGATTGTACTGTATGGCTTCATGAGGGGGTTTTATTTGATCTTTTGTTATGGTGGCTTCAACATCTGTCAGGGATGAGATTTTAAAAAATGTAGCACATAAATAACCACTGGTGGATGTTTTTTTTAAATATTGGATTAAAGATAAGCATAAGTATTACATTACATTTCTTTTAATGGCACTGCAAAAATGACTTCTGTGTGAATTTCAAAGACTGGCCACTTATAATCAACGCCAGGGTCAAGAAACACTCATGCTCTGACTGTTATTAAAAAAAAACAAATGGCAGCTTTTTGTGAAGTGGCGCTCATCGGAACAATTACTCAATTGACACGCAGAACAAAATATTTAGTGGCATTGATTTTTGAGTGAAATACGCGCAGGTATTGAACATGCTTTTATTTGAATACAAGCCTAAAAAAAAAAAATAACGCCCACCATGAAAGTATTGTCGTCTGCTCTCTCTTAATAAAAACCACTGTAGTCTGGCCTTCTATTTGTGACAGTACAAGTTGCTCAGACTTCTTATCAACATGTATTGTAAGTAAAAAAAAGAGTTTTTATGTAAAAAAAAAAAAAAAAAAATGTTTTGTAAATTCAGCTGCCAAAATATTGTGAATTGTATTTTTTTTGTATCATACATCACTACTGTTTTTTCCTCTTTTTTTTGTATTGTATATAAAAAGCACTTTATTTTAATTTTTCAAATAAAGATCAAATGGATAATTTTCTATTTGAATGACTCGTGATTTTAAATACGTGGAAAATTCTAACATGCAATGCTTGGGTAAGATGTTGATGTTTTTTTAGGTTTTATTAGCAGGCAACCTATTTCACTATTTAATCTTTTAGGGTGGAGTCAGACAAACTCTGCAAAGGGGAACTAAGAGGAGTGTCTGATAAAACTGTCACATGCACACACCTTAAAGGCAAATAGAGCCACTTGCGTATCTGTTATATTGTATTTAAGTTCACTTACTGATGACATCTCTTCTGGATTCATCCAAATAAACGACGGTTGCTATGACAGCAGGTAGAAAGTGGGACATTGGGTCCACCTGTTCGGACGATACCCGCCTACGTGGAGACATGGACCAATCAGCGCCTCTTTAGCACCTATGTAAAAAAAAAAAAAAAAAACCTTCATTGAAAGTTGAACACAGGATTTTATTTGAGTCGTCACGCAGCTGAAGTTTGGTTATCGGATTTTACCGTCACATTTTATCACCTTTGCATGTTCTTTTTTTTTAAAACATTTAATTATGGACAGACCAAGCCTCCGCAGACTGTTTTCTGCGTGTGATGTGAACAAGTCCGGTAAGATAGAGTACGAGGACTTCTGCGTTGTCTGCCAGGAGCTAAACGTCCCCAAAAGTGAAATACAAACCCTGTTCGACAAATTCGACGAGGACCGAGACGGCTCCATCACCTACAGCAAGTTTTCGTCCAGGTTTCGGGAGGTTTCGGAGACTCTTAACTTGGCGTCTTTGGACACCACCGGGTCGACCAGTTACCCGAACAGTCCGTGGGGAGAGTTCCTGTGCAGGATAGATGCCGAGGAGTCCGTCGTCTCTGAAAGGTAGAGTAACATCCGGGCGCTCACTCCATGTTGAGCAGGATTCAGCAGCCAGCCAGCGGCTACTGGGACGTTTGTTTACGTCAGTAACCAACACCTTACGTCAATAGCTGCGGTCCATTTGAACATTATTTATTGGCGTTTTTTTGATACGCCGTACAGAAAAGCTACACATTGTTGGCTATAATATGATGTGACCTATAGATCACAAATGGAATAAAACGTTGTTTAAGGTTAGATAGTTCAGCAGTATTTTTTTTTTTTATTTTTTTTATTATTATTATTATTTTTTATTATTATTTTTTATTATTAATTTAACGTTGACATACTTGATAAAGTAGCCTACACTTATATTTCACTAACAGTTTACCACAACGGTCTCCAGGCAAAGTAAAACCACATTTTTCAAGGTTCACTTTTTGCTTATTATAGGCTCTGTTGTCATGGTGATAGTTGTGTTGGCCCCTTTCTAACATTACAATATTTACGGTCTGTGGTTACAATATGTGCTACTTGTTGTCATGAAAAATAAGAAAATTCCTTTGAGTAGGCTTAAAAATATTAGCTGTTGTTGTTGTTGTTGTTGTTGTTGGCAAACTCACGTTAATACCTTGATTAAGCTAACTTTTAACTTAAAGAGATAGTCATTTAGTCAAAGTAAATACACCTCTGTGGAAGATATTAAAGAAATGGAAAGAATTACATATAGGCTAAGAAACAGAGAAGATGAATTCATGTGTTACTGGAGTAAATGGATAAAGGGAACAGATAAAGTGGAATAATAACAGGTATGTAAATTAAATTATATTAAATTAAGAGAGTAGTGAAGGAACAACCCCCCCCCTCCCCCTCCCTCATTCTATTTACGGTTTTATTTTTTTATTTTTTTTATTTTTATTTTTATTATGATTAGTATTATTTTTTCTTTCTAAATCTTAATTGAATTATATTTTCTCTATTCGTACCTTTTCTTTGGATTTTTATCTATTTTTATTTTATTTCATGTTGTATGTATTCTTGTATGTTTAAAAAATGATATATAAAAATGTGCCAGGATGAACAAAATGTCTGATGAAATATGACAACTTGTAATGAAGTAAAACAGCCTGCAATAAAGTATTAAAAAAAAAAAAAGAAGGAAATACACCTCTCATATAGGCCTCTTATAGGTGTTTAACTAACATAGGTCTAGTATTGCCTCTTCGTAAATAATTATGTCGTTGAATCGAGTTTTGTTTTTATTGCCTTCATGAAAGGAGGCTTTATTGTAGCCTGGAGTAGGCCTACCAAATGACTGGAAACTAAGTGCTTTATTGTTAAATGGGCCTTTTTAAATTCACAAGACTAGAAGGTAGGCGACGAACAGAGAAAGCAACTCTTGAAGTAATATTAAAACTAAAGGAGTGGGAGAGAGAGCTCATAATCATTAACCAGAGTTTTATATTTCTATGTAAGTTAATAGATCAGAAGGTTAATTATTTACAATGAAACTAAAAAGTAAACAAGTTGTAAGATGAAATATATGTAAGATGAAGTGTTTTTTTTCAGACCTTAAAACATACGAACTAGAAAAAGTCTGATTAATGTATCTTCAGGTCATATCCGTATCAGTTGATAAATGAACTGTTTGCACGTCTACCTGTGGCTGAGCCAAACATGTGATTGTCTAATGATGATCCTTAAACACACAATCACATTATTTGTTTAATAAAAGGTTGTCCCTTTCTCAGTATTTAATGCCGGGTTAAGACACAGTAGACCTTATACTTATTAATCTAAATAAAAACTTTTGTTTGACGTTATGAACTGGTTAGGGAGTTGTACAATAAATTGTGTTGTGACCCACTGTTGAACTACTTCCTCCATTGGCCTTCAAGCCCATGAGGGTTGAGTCTGTGACACAAGAAAGATACACTTTTGGGTGGTGTGTGATCACTGACCCGTTCACTGCTGGTAGTAACTATATTTGTTCTCCTCCTTCAGTCTCAAGGAGCAGCTGGCCGAGCTTTACCAGTCCATTCACACCTCTGCAAACATGACTGTGCTGCAGCAGTACGAGGAAATCATCCACTCTCTGCTCAGTCAAAGTCTGGACAGCAAGCTGGAGTGTGAACAGCTGGAGACCAGCTTAAAGCGGTAAATGCAAACCTCAGCTTTTTCAGCTTGTTTAAATGCTTATTAACAATAATTCTACACTAAGTATAAGGACATGGTAATCAAATAACGCTCAAGTTGTGAGAACATCAGTTGTTGGGGTTCACCTCTCAGAATAGTCCTTTCTAAATCCAGAAGGTGTGAATGCTTGTTTTGACTACACTGCTGTGATCGACTGCTGCCCTCTTGTGGCTGTAAACCATATAGACAATAAATAAACCCTGCCACTGACTCCAGTGCATCGACTAACTGCTTGACATTTGTTTGTGATTCTGTGTAAAGAGCAATCCCATGAGTATTCTATTTAGATTTAATATTAGAAACATTGAATATATAAGCAGTTATGGCTGTTTAGACGACACTGTAAACTGGCTAACTAATAACTGAACTGAGATTAATGTGGAAAGAAATGAAAGTGTACCTGGGGATAGATTACCTTAACTGCAGCCAGTGGCATTAAGTTTTCTGAAGTTGTCAACATCTTAGAGGCTTCAATACTTTGTCTTAAAATGAAACACTCTTTTACTTTAATGACGGTTTGGAAATGTATTGAAACTTAAAACAAAACCTTCAGATATTAAGTCGTATTTTTAACCAAATGCTGCTGTGAGCAGAAGAGAATGAGCTCTGTCTCAAATGCACAAATAAGTTAGCCAGTGGCCACGTTTCTTTCTTTGGTCTATTTTCAAAGAGTGTTTTGCTGGAATTTGTGTTCATTCTTTTCTGTAATTAAAGAAAAGAAATGAGCCAGTATTGGGTGTAGGACTTGTCATTTTGTTGCTGCAGTATCATTTGAATTTTACTATTATCCTATCAAGTTTAAATATCTGGTATCAGATCAACCTTATTCCATCTCATTCTCATTATATTTCAGGGATGCCTGAAGGAAACGTCTTCAGATTTTTTAATAAATATCCCATTTGACTCGATGATGAACTGATTTGAACAGGGTGGTCAAAGTTCTTAGTCACAAGACTTAGCTGAAGAATTCATAAGCTATTAGGGGCAAAATGCTCGAACACACGTCAGGCAGCAATTGGTGAATTGTTGATATGTTATAAACAGAAGGTCAACTCCACTGTGACATGTCTTTAAACACTTTTCTGGCACAATTTAATAACTCATGAAACATGAAAGGAAATCCTGCTGACCATATTCCACTTTTGGTCAAATCGTGTATGGGTGACACTAACGGGTGCCAACCTTTTGAGTCTGTGGTAATTGTCCAGATTTTGTGCAGTGTGAGGTAGTTTGTGGAGCACAAGGCTGAACAACTTTGTCTTCTGACATGGCTAGAATTTATATTTTTAAGAAGCTTTTAGTGACTGAAATGTGTCATTTCTTTGTGTTTCTCCAATCGAGCTAACACACTCTTTGACATACTGCAGAACAAGAACAACAAATATTAACAAATTCAAATGATGTACACTGAATATCCTCAGGAAGATCTGTTTGCGTTATTCCTTCCCGAGAAGTCCTCAGTGTTTTGAGTCCAATCCTGTTGTTTATGGATTTGAACATAAAGTAATATGTGAATCCTCTAATCTCATTTCCTCTCGCTGGATGAAAAGCAGGACAGGGAGCCTGCTGTTCATCTCCACCAATGGCTCTGATAAAGATTGAGCTTCAGGTGATAATCATACCAGCATGTGACGCAGGCAGCGCTCTATCACTATGTACACAAGTGAAGAGTGTATGTGTGGAAAGTATTCAGTGGAGTGATACATTTTAACATAGTGATGACTCCAGTTTGACAAGAAAGTGCATTTTTATACATTTTGGTAAACTCCCCTAAAGTCTACATCACAAACCCTACATGAGGACTTATTGGGTTGTAGACGGAAACTGAAGGAGTTGTTAGAGGCATAATTCCATTTTGAATTGAAGGCAGGACAGTGAAGGAGATGCTCTTAAAAAAGTGGTCCTGTTTAGCACATTTTCATATGGCCAGTTACTGAAAAAAGTCAAGAGTCAAGGTGCCATTTTATAAAAAAAGAATCATAACGAGTGATTACAGAGACGAGTGAGTATTAACAAGATACAGAAAAAGGAGAAACATTATTCCTCTCAGGACACGTCTTGAGATCCTGAATGTTTGGTTTGCAGCACATAAAAGATGCCTGACTAAAAAAATTATAATTTAAGATTGATCAGAGTGGTGACTTACAACACTGTAATATAAACTGCTGCTCGTGTGTCAAAGACTTAAAGAACGTTTGATTTCACTCTATAATGATTACCTTTAAATCTATCTTATTATCCGTCACATAGAACCTTTACTTAACTGTTGAATTTTCAGTATTTCACGTGGGAGAGAACGTTGTATCTGAACTATGTTTTTTCTTTCTTTGTTTCCTTCTCCGGTTCAGTTACGGCTCAGAATGAGAAAGGTGACATTCCTTGTATGAGGAAGTAGGAAAACTTAAAAAAAAAAAAAAAAACGGGCCTGTCTTGTTTTTGTTTTAACCCCTTAACAAACTGGCCACCTCTCCATCGATCTATTGTGTTTATATTTTCACCCCCTGGTGATTGAATTCAATTCTTATCTTGACATAAAACTTAATAACATGTGGGGCACTTTAGAGAAAAACTGACTCAGTGATTCCACATGCGGAGTCTGCTTTTCTAATGCTGTTTCTTTCCACTCCCTCCACTCCGGTTGGGTCACATGTTGCCTGACGAGAGAGCAGGACAGTCACAACTGTAGTGAAATCTAGTCTGT
This sequence comes from Labrus bergylta, assembly GCF_963930695.1. Taxonomy (NCBI): domain Eukaryota; kingdom Metazoa; phylum Chordata; class Actinopteri; order Labriformes; family Labridae; genus Labrus; species Labrus bergylta. The sequence goes on along the minus strand of NC_089201.1, from coordinate 28,620,214 downwards.
TAGAATTGGCATATGAACAGGAGGCATTTCTTTGTGTCTTTTTGTTGAAACAGAGCCGAGGAGATGAACAACAGTCAGCTGACGGAGCTGGAGGAGGATATACAGCAGCAGCTTGCCAGGACAGAGGAGAGGGTGAGAGGCGAGGTGAGTGTTTCAAGTGGATGAAGCTAAGTTTCCTCAATAGACAGTAGACAAAGCAAATAGACTAAAAAGGACTGTACATTTAAAGTTCAACTTTCTACACGTTCTGCATTTGATTCCCGTGGGTCTACCTGTGTCTTTGTTGTGCAGCAGATTGCACATCTCTCTCTGCACAAAGAGCCTCTGTAGAGTCAGATGAAAAGCCTCTCTCTTAAGGCTCGCAGCCAGTCCGCCGCACCCCTCTCACTGCTTTGGTTTCATGTGTTGCAGGAGCGCAAGAAAATGGAGGGAATTTTGGCCACCATGCAGAGGAAGCACCAGAACCAGATCACAGACTTGCACGCAGCTGTGGATCGACTGTTGAAGGTGGGTTTCCCCCACACGTCATGAATTTTGTATTTGAATTTGAATAGGGACGATGCAATTTAACGTAATTTCAATACAAAGCATGAAACTGATGTGCTGCATTAAGAGTATATAGCTATTGCTAATTTCCAACTCATGTCCCCGGTTGGGCCTTTGTGTAAACAAAAAGATTAAAATGTACAACATTCAGTTACATAAAACCCCATAACACCATATGAGGAGACACTCAAATACATATACATGTACAACAATACAAATGCTATAAACCAGTTTAAAATAAAGTTTTAAGGTACAGCTCAGGCTTGCTTTGAGCATTTCACCTGTTTTGTAAAAGATTTTAAGTCCGAGATTAATTTTATTTCAGGTGTTTAATGTGTTCCAGAGTTTACAGCCTTTGATGGAGAAGGCTGATTGACCAAACGTAGATCTACAGTTTCCATTCACAGTGCTTCTTGTTACCCTGTTTCCGCCCTGTCTTTGAACATGTCTTTACTTTGTGCCTCCATGTTGAACAGTTTGAATGAAGATGGCCTTGTGTTTTTTCTCTGTATCGTTAGTGAGAGTGAAGAAAGCAACTCTATCTGAAACACAATACATGAGCTCTTACGCATGCAGCTCTGACTAAATATCTGAGGCTTTCAAATTCCTCACATTCTTTGGAAATCACCTTTCATAATGGATTTTAAAAGACCTCACATCTTGCTCGCTGGTAGAGTATATTCAACGTTAATAAACATGTCAGGATCTATTTGAGGAAAACAGACAGCAGAAGGGGGTCTGAAACTTATCTCAAGTTTCCCCCCACAGTAATTCTAGTTAAAAAGTGTCTTTGTTGCAGCCAGGGGAGAGGGACAGCCAGGAGTTAGTGCTGGAAGCTGCTGCCTGGTCTGGTGTCTCTTAATTATCTTTAAAGCACCAAACAGACTGTTTCTGTTTTGGCAAGCTCATCAACAGACTGCGCAGTGCGTCGCTCTTTCTCTCTCTCATTAAAAGTCTTTGTAGATCACCCATCGAGGATCTCTCTCTCTCTCTCCCTCCCAGCTATCAATTAAAGAAATTCATCCAGATCATCAAAGCAAGAGGATTGTCTTGGTCTGTACCATCTTTAGTGTGTTTTCACTAAAAGAGCAGCATGCTTCACTTAGGTGTCAATTAAAATATGAAAAGTTTGCAGGTGATAGAAGATGATAAAAGAAAAGAGTCACTACTTCAGGTTAGAGGCCCGGTCAAAATGGATTTCCTGCTGCTGCGCCTGAAAGTAATCATAAAGGAGATGTGTCCGTCAGTGTTGGAGCCGTGGATGGATCTATATTGAGTAGGGGGATAGCGGGTCACAGGGGTACATGGGTGCACACCAATTCAGATGAATAGTAGGGGAAACACTGTGAATGTATATGTGGTCTTTTTTTCTCAACAGCTTTAAATAACATGAAACAAAAGACAAGTCAGCAGAATAATCGTGTTTAAAGTTAAATGTCTGTTGGATATTTGTCAGTTTATAATCTCATTTTAGATTGTAGGTTATTACTGACACGGGGCTTCTGCATCTGCAAGAGGGCACAAATTGTCATTTTTAAATCAATAAAATATTTAATAGCACTTTGTTGGTTAATACGCAGGAATAGACATAACTTAGGATACATTTTTAGTATTCAGCAGTAAGTACGCTGAAACTAACATGAAAGTTTAAAAAGTAACAAAAAGGAAAATCCTTATTCAATTATGTGTTTGTTGTTTATTTTTCTATTAGTTGGGCTACAATTTACACACGTGCATTTCTAACTGAGCCTGCCCTTGTTTTTTTAGCCAATAGATAGAACCACATAAATAATGAAAATAAATCCCTTATGAACTGGTCTGTTTATGATTACTGTTTGTCCTCCAGAACCAAGAGGACTCCGATTTCAACGAATCAAAGGAGGAGATGACCCGACTGAACAGACACATCAGCAATCTGAGCGAGGTAATAAGGAGTTCTGGTTTTATTCAATGTTTATTCATGTTTTTGTATAGAATTGTTTCTGTTAATCACACTTTCTCCTCAAAAGGAAAATGAGCAGCTGCGAGGGTCTCTGCTGCAAGCCCAGACAAACATCGCCATCCTGCACTCAGACCTGGACAAGCTGAAGAACATGTATGCAGACCAGAAAGCTCAGCATGACAGGTGAGGCAGCATCTCAAAGATCACGTCAGGCATAACACCAAAACATAATCCAGGAATAAGATCAGCAGCACAACATGTCACTTGTATTTCTTGGCAGAGAAACAGAAGAACTGAGGAGGATGACTGAGGAATACCAGTCCTACTCCAGCCAGATTCAGGTTCTCCAGTATGTCTGTTTTTCACAACATCTTTTTTTATCTGCTGTGGACGTTTAGGGAGGGGGTTTCATGAAGAAAAAGTCACTTCAAGTCCAATTTAAAACCCTTCAATAACACCCTCTTTTACAAATGTAATTATGTAATGTAATTATAAAAATAATGAACGGTTGTATTTATGTTCCATTGAAAACCTTCACATGTTCATTATATTTCTAGATATTCTAATTATCTTGTGAGTTAAAAACATGTATAAGTGCTTGTATTAGCTTATTAAAGTAAAAATAATGGGAGGTTTTACACACATTTAAAATGTATTTTTGCTGTTTGTGTGAACTACTCCTTTAGTTCACAAGGTTTCAGTATTTAGAGGACGATCATGAGGTAAACTTAGTCAACTCTTGAATACCTAGTGGTGTCTTTATTGTAAATGTTTGCTTACTCTGCAGCCTGGAGTCCATCCAGCTGTAAAATGTAAATGTCACTGCACTTATCTGGCCCTGTCTTCTCGTTCTTCCTTGAATCCATAATTAGGGAAATGAACAAAAACCTGTATGACAGTAACGACGGGCTGCGCTCTGCTTTAGCCACTGAAGCCGTTGCAGCTAAAAGGAGGGTAAGTCACTCTTTCCTCACCCCCCCTCCGGTTTTACAGAACATCAGATAAAAGCTGACAGTAAATTGTTTTCCACTAGTTCCAAGTGTAAAGTTTCCTACCTGACATTCCTAATCTGCTCAGCAGCTGTCGCCGCAAAATGAAATCCCCGCCCGGAGGATGAAACCGCTCCGACAGAGCACACTCAACCAGGGCAGGTATAGAAAGTTTTGTACACACCTCTGTGGATCTGCAGATCGATCTCAGCGAGTTAAATTGTCACTACTGAAGCCAGTGTTGTTTTCTGATCTGTGTGCAGCTCAGAGCTGGATTCAAGCAAAACCACCTACTCTCACGTGGCCTCCTGGGCTGATAAGTACCTGGACAGCGGCGTGGCCCTGCCGATGGAAACGACCGACAGCGCAGGCAGCGATTACGACAGCGAGGACAACGGGAGCCTGCCAGAAACTGTTCACCACAGTTACTCGTGTGCCCCTTCCGATGTGGAGGTCAGAATGGATTCAAAGGGTCCTGACAGAAAACTCAAAACGTGCTGTTGAGTTGTAACTTCAAATGAGTGTTTTCTTTCTTCACAGATATCAGAAGTGAAATCTGAAGCTGCTCTCTCTGTGACTCCAAGTCGGGCGAGCTCCATTGCATCATCACTGCGAAGACGTCTGTCTGCATTTTCCTCAAAGGTAACACGGCCTCTTGCAGGAAGCAGTGGTTTTACGAGAACCTCTTTAAGTCTCAGTTAAAAATAGAAAACATTTGATCATTTTTTTGTTCTTTTGAAGACTGTCAGAGGCTCTAAACTCTTTTTGTTTTGTGACACCTTTAAATAAAACATTTCAGGTCTTTAGTCATTTTAGAAGACTAAGTAAGTTGCAGAAATATGTATCTCTCACACTGACTCTGAAACTCTTAAAGTCTTTATATGTGATTTTTCACACTTAAATATAATAGAAATCAAGTATATCCTCTGAAAATAACTCTGTGAGTCATGACTGTCTACAATGGGTGTAACACCCGAGTCCCACTGTCTGTGATGTTTTCAGAGTTTTCAGAGTCCTATCTTCAGTTTGTTTACATCGCCCGGACGGCCGGCTGACTCCTCCCCTCACGTATAAAAGTTGTTTAATTGAGGGACTAGAGAAAAGAAGAATAACATACTGTACTCACTGCTTAACTGTGTTTCTAGATCACGCTCATTTCAGGTAAATTTACATGCAGTGTGAAGATACGATCGCTAGCATTAGCATGCTAACACAACAATTGAGAGTTGTTTTGGTTTCATGCTGGTGCTCAAGGGCGACATCTGCTGGATCAAAAAATCGCATATAAAGCCTTTAATGCAGATTCCAGACCTCAGGTTAGGAAGGAAAAATGTAACAACAGCATCAGCGCCAAACTGTAATTCATCTAGTCTTTAAGTTACTGTCCAATGACGTGCTCACATTTCAATCAAGACATGTTTAACTATTAACTGGGCAAACATATTTATCAATGATAGCAGTATCACTCCATTCATCTCACCAAGCTGCTTTTTCTAAGTTTGAACAGCATTAAGATGCTTTAATTATGTTTACATGATCTTATTATAAGAGTTTATTGAAATCCTGTCAAAAATAAGAATAATGTTGAATTCCAACCAATGAAATGCATCATTTTAAACTAAATTCCTCCAGATTAAGTTGTCTATTAGATTACAAGCAATTCAATTTCCACTAGTGAGGTTTTTTTTTTTTTTGTGAGTTTTTAACAAAATTCAAGAATAAAAGTTCCTTCCCAGTAAAATCCTTGCTTACTGTTGTCTTGTCTTTATAGTAAAAGGTACAATACACAGTCATCTCCCCATATTTAGGCTAACCTTTGTCATCTTTTGTTCCATTCTGGAGCCTTTAGAAGCGGACATAGAAGAGACCGGGGAACCTGCTCCAATGTACCGCCTGGTTTTAGCTGGAGACGCGGGATCTGGGAAGTCCAGTTTCCTGCTGAGACTGACGCTCAACGAGTTCAGAGGAGACATCCAGACAACCCTGGGTGAGTGTAGACACATCGTCACATTTTAATCAAACACAAAATCATCTTAGTGTCAGAGATGATAAATCTGCTCGTTGTTTCTCAGGAGTTGACTTCCAGATGAAGAAGTTGCTGGTGGACGGAGCAACGACAAATCTGCAGATATGGGACACAGCTGGGCAGGAGAGGTAACGGCCACTGTGTCATCATGCTGCTCCTTTTTGGAACAAACGAATGGTGCAACTCTGAACTTTTTTTTTTAAACTGTTACTGTAGGTTTCGTAGCATCGCCAGGTCCTATTTCCGTAAAGCTCATGGAGTCCTGCTCCTCTACGATGTGACTTCAGAGAGCAGCTTTCTTAACGTCAGAGCGTGGATGGATCAGATCCATGTAAGTGTTAAAATCAATGACATAGAATGACCCAGCCCCCCCCCTCCCAAAAAGAAAAGCAGGAGGTGTATTTCATAGTTACCTTTTTTTGTTTTCATTCAGGATTCAACAGACGAAAAAATCCCCATGTGTGTTATTGGAAACAAGGTGGACCTCCGGGAGCAGCTCCCAGAAAAGAAGTGTGTGAGCAGCCTGCACGGAGAGAAGTTGGCAAAGGTGTGCAACTTTTCATTTTCTCCACTGATGAAAACGTGTTTATACTGACACTAAAGCCTCCCAGGTGTGTCAATAAACTGAGCGCACTCAGCCATGTCGATGCTTTTGCTTGCAGACGTACGGCGCCTTGTTCTGTGAAACGAGTGCCAAAGAGGGAACCAACGTCGTGGAGGCCGTGCTTCATCTAGCCAGGTAGGAGGGCCAAAGACACAGACACAGTTTGAAGTGTTTGTCCTTTTACTTTGACCTGTTTTTTTTATCTGCTCACAGAGAGGTAAAGAAAAGTTTCATCCAGAGGCGGCAGTCCCACTCCCAGCTCCGACTGAGTCCGTTCAACCAGAAGAAGAGTCCGAGCGGCTGCTGTTGATGGTACAGGACGGACGAAAGAAATCTAAGGAGCCAATGAAGGACCAAGTGTTTTTGTACTGAGATGAAGACTGTTTTTTTGTTTTTTTTGCAAAGAACATTTTTAACCTTTTGAATTTTTAACTCTCAAGTACGACGGAGGATTAGGGCCATGTTAAAAAAATATATATATTTTTTTTAATTTTGAGATTAACTTTAATCTCAATTTTTTTTTTTTTTTTTTTTTTTTTTTTAAACGTGGCCCTAATCCTCCATCGTACTCAAGCGTTCAACGTATTTCTTAAATGTTATTTCCATGATCAAAGTGAAGATTGCACAAATATAAATACTTATAATGAGATTATAATACAGTTTGTAGGTTTTTTATTTATTTGGAAGTTAAATAAATGTAAATAAATAAAGGAAATTGTGATATTTTTATCGGTTTTTCTGGGGTGACAAAAACAACAGATGTTTTTTTTTTCAAACATTTTTTATTAAGCATCATCGTGAGAAATAAAACTTTGCAGTTTCAACTTCAATTGGTAATTTATCAAACAAAATGACTTCTTTTTTTTTCCTGTGATAACTTTTCCCTTCAAATACAGACACATAATTGGATATATAAATTATAAAAACTTCAGAAATCTCTCCTGTTATAGAAGAATTGATGTTGTACATTCACAGTTATACTAAATACTGAACCTCTTTCAGAGATCCATTTTTTGTACAGTGTGAGAATCCTTCAGTCAAAAAACTCTTACGAGATTAACTGACCTAAGAGGACAGGAGACCAAACCCTGCAACCTGCACGCGATGAAGAGGATGATGCTGACGTTGAGGATTGAGAGCTCCCTGCAGTGGTTTTCAGTTTCTTGCAGTCAGAACCATTGACGTCACTAAGCTGCCCAAGGCCACAACCAGAGCTCCCAGTATAAACTTCCAGGAAAGTCCCTAAAACAACAACAACAACAACAGAGAAAAGTGAAACTCCAGCACGTTGTTATCAGAACAACACATACCTAACATGTTTCTGTTGGTTGCTTACAGATCGCTCTCTTTTCCTAGAAGGAATCAGGAAAGGTGTGATGTTGTCCCCGAGCATCTCGGCTGGTTTTGGTTTCCACCCCTGAATGTCTTGCCCTCCAGACTGCCTTTTGACCAGTTTAGACAATTCTGCGTGGATCGCCTGAAGAAAAGTAGGGAGAAAAAAATAAAAAAAGAGTTTATATGTCCTGTTAAAAAAAAGCTGCTTGCTTCATCTGAAAACCTCTGATTGACAAATGATGTGTTGCAGTTCTAAAAAATGTCCAGCAGGGGACAGCAGAGGTCTGAAACAAAAAGCACTGATGAGTTGAAGCCACAGAATCATTTGAATCAATATTTTATCTTTTGACCTAATGTCCAAACAAAGTGATTGATATTATATCTGTGAATAATGTCTCATAAGAGGGTGTGAATTGTTCTTGTGAGCGGTTCTTTTCCACTCACTTCATTACTTCATCGTCTTTTGTGATCGTCTACGATTGCAGTACAAAAAACTTTTCCCACAGAAGCTAAAATCAGTTTTCTCCAACGTTATTTAATCCAGCCTTGAGACGAGGGTGTAATTACCAAAGAAGAAGATATTTTGGTTTTTGTCTAGACAAGCGCAGACGTAGTTGTGTTGGTGGCAGTGTGCCCTATGGGTCAGAGGCCACTGGAGTAACTGGGAACAGTGTGTCGAAAACAGCTGATGGAGATGCTCGCCTCAAACTCAGCCTGCAGCGAGTGAAACCAGAGAGCCTCAAATGATGTTTGAAAAAAAATGTCTTCATTTCTGAAAACAGAAAACGTTTACACAGTGTGGACTTGTTGCTCTCGGGGGTCGACTCTGGCTCTCTCTCTCTCTCTCTCACCTTCACTTTAATACTTTTGGTGCGCCGAGCATTTGGTCCAAACAATACTCAGCTCACACACGTTATTTTTACTGTCGTTGCCGGACATCTCAGAGAGCAGTGTGGTCACATCTGCAGACTGCCAGATGTGCAGTTTGCTCAGAGTATTTGGCAGCATTAGAAGAACCACACAAACAAGACAGAACAGGCCCTCTGGAACAGAAGCAGCTCAGTGGGATAACAAGCGAGGCGTCTCTTGTCCTTTCTTAATGTGTAAACAAATGAGTTGGGGGTTTTTGAATTCTGGACACTTTCATATTGCACATGAAGGGGGGGGTTCTTCTTGAAGGAGGTGAGCAGCACCTCCAAAAATGTTTTCTGGTAACTGAAAAGATGCAATACAAAAAACAAGCTGTTGTGAAATTTGAAGGAGTGGATGAGGTTGAGAGGAAACTGTGAATAATATGTTTATAATGAGGCCGTAAATCAAATTAATTGTATTCAAACTTATAACATTAGACTTCAAGATTTTGTTTTGACTGGATGGAGATTTAATGTAATACTGTTTTCAACAGGTATTACTCTCAGAATATATTTAAATGGACTGAGACTATTAACTGAAATTTATGGTAACATTTTGTTTTTATTTTGTTTGGTCTTGTGTTGGTTTCTAAAAGCCTCATTGATTTATGAATTTACTTAACTGCTCTGTTAGTGCTTGACTTTGGTCCAAACTAAATTTGATCAGAGTTTTTTTTTCGATTGTTTGCGACCTCAAAGCAGTGATAGGTCTGTTTTTTCCAGGTGGCAGCAGCTAGGGAGGACGACTCTTTTTCTGTTGGATTTCACAGCACTTGTGTCCGGGTGTAAAAACTGTTTAAACAAATATAACAAATACTTTATGCTGGACAAAAATTACCAACCATACCTTTAAAGCTTAAAGGTGCACTATGGAGTTTTGGTAGAGAAATGTGAAAGTTGGAGAAATGTACAGATTATGTACGATATGTTCATAACTCTAAACACAAACTGCCCTGAAACTGACAATTTGGTCTCTGGAAAACTGTTGGAAGATAAAACGCTATGTGAGAAGTTATGGTGGTGGGCCCGCAAGAGTGAAACTGTAACTCTCCTGGTAGCTTTAAAGCTCCAAACATTTTTTCCTTTGAATAAAGTTTGTGTATTTAGTTCAGAAACAGCATAGAATTGTTTCCCTTCTCCAACTTTGAAATGTAACTACCAAATCTACATAGTGCACCTTTAAAGTTGTGCATTAAAAGTGAAAGGTGGGTAAAGTTATATGTCTACTATGAACTCAGCTAAGTCAGTGCACTTCTCTCTGAGTGGTGTAGCTACCTTTTTGGAGGTTTATTTTGTTTAACAAATAACAGACATATGGCTCTATGTGTGTGACAGGGAGAGAGGACGGACCAGCTCTCCCACATAATCTCACCTTGGTGGTTGGCTCCAGTTTCAAGGCCCTTTTGAGCACCTCCATGGCCTCTTTGTATTCACCTTTGTCTGACAGGAGCTGAAGGAGGAAAACCAAAAGTGTGAGCAGTGCAGCAGGAACATGTTACTCAAAACAGGCAAGAGAGTCTAGATAAGAAGAATGAAGCAACAATTTGTTGTCAATCTCAATCCATATTATGTATTATTATAAATGTTCAAATCATGATGTATTCATTTGGGGAAAAGGATTGGGTCCTCACCTTCCCAGCCCTGAAAAGGGCCTTGACGTTGTTGGGCTCCAGGGTCAGGACATCTTGGCTCGTGCGCAGAGCGTCATCAAACTGCTCCAGTTTGAGTTGAGCGGCGGCCAGATTGTTTAAACACTTCACTCTGTAGTCCTTCACCTCCTCCTCTTCTGCCTTCACACCGACATCACTGCCATCTGTGCAGAGACACAAACACACACAACCTCTGATGTTTACTTAACTACTTAAGTTAATAAGATGACAAAAAGTAGTTGACACACACACACACACACACACACACACACAAGAAAAGTAGAAGGGACTGACCATGAAGAGTGCAGAATATAAAAAAATATTACAACTTTTCCAGAAAAACTCTCATTGGAATTGACAGATCACATTCTGTTTTTCCGTTCAGTTGGATATTGTGTGTCAGTCCCGGCTGTAACAACAGTATGGTTTCATCATTAGACACAAATATGTCCAGCTGAATGCAGCAGTGACCCAGGTAATGAGCACATGTTAGTGAAAAGGAATTTTTAAACCATACCCAGAGCATGATAGGTGACCTATATTAGCAGCCAAAGACCACATCTGTGTGTGTGTGCACATAGATTTAGAAAATGAATTCACCCTTTCAGCAGATACAGGGCAAGATTCAAGTAAATCAGGTTTATTGTTTTTGTCTTATACAAGTCCAATCTTGAGCCTCCTTTCAGCTGAGTTTCTGGTCTTTACTAATTCCTGAATGAAAGACATTACAGTCAGCTGATAGTTTACTCTGCCTATACCTGACTGTTGGTACTCAGCTGATAATATACAGTGTTGTTTTCACTGAGGACAGCTGCTTACTGTGGCTGAAAACAAGTTAATGAGAGCAGAGAAGTAAAAAAAGACCACAGCTTAAATAGCAAAAGCCAGGGTAAGCTTTAAGGGAGAATGCAGAGTGAGGTGAATATTCTGGGTCTAGATTTCTTCAGAAGGAGCAAGTTCTTCGACATAACTTAAAACCTTTTTTAAGTTTAAAAAAGTTCAGGTTTAAGCTCCAAATTCCTTTTCTCTGAATGTTGAATTCTACATTTGCGATTATTGATTATTTAATTTTATGTTATTTTTCTGGTGAAATAACTTGAATCTGTGAAATGCTCAGACCAAATTTTTCTCTTTCTCTCTCTGACTGTTTTTTTCTCTCCCTCCCTCTCTCTCTCTCTCTTTCTTTCTTTTTTCCAAATGTATTTAAAGATAAGCAGAATAAATGCTTCAATTAGATGTTTTCTACTTCACTGTACGTACATAAGGTTTGGTAATTGGTGAAATCATGAGACAATTAAAAGATTTAATTTCTAGTGAGAGAGAGCCTGTTTAGTGGCAAATTATAAATTATGAATCAACTCCAGGGGTTTGATAACCTCCTAATATCATGAATCACATTTCTAAAATAAGTACCAAAATGACTCCCAAAGTACTGAAGATGTTGGTGCCTATATGCTTTAATGTTTATTTGTTGTCTTCTCAAACTCTAATTGCACCATCTTGATGCCCTGATGAACTCCTCTTCTCCGATCCAACATGATTCAGCTCACTGGTCCATCGTGCATTGACACATTATGAAGCAGTTCATGTTTCTCTCCTCACTCACTTGTTCAGGCACATTTCCCTCACAGGCCCGCCCTGCCTTGTCAATGATTGGAGTGATTAAGGACGTGGAAATCACATCAGAGTTGATAAGCTCCGATTATGCAAAAGAATTAAGCACAAACATTACTGGAGGCACTCTGCTCGGAGAGATGTGTCTCTGCATGGTGACAGAGTGATTAGTGTGGTGACAGACTTAAGGGAGCACTGATCTGTTATGTCATTACGGGCTCAAATTGGTGTTGAAATGTGTTTCTGACTCTTTATAAATTCCCCTTTTTAACCTTAGATGCATATGTGTGTGCATGTTTGCACACTGTTTCCATTTTTCTCCTTTTCCATGCACACAACTCTTACAACAGATTTCTAGTAAATGCAACCAGGTGGAATATTTCCTATGAATAAAATCAGGCTGTGATGCTGGGATACCTCTGCTCTGTGTGGTCAGCACATCTAAAGCCATGCAATAGGCTCTGGCAGCCATGCTGTATTCCTCCCTCTGGAAATGAAAGTTCCCTCGCTCTCGTTTCTGGTTGCCGATGCGAATGCGGTCGGCGACAGGCAGAGTGAAGGGGTCTGGTTTCTCTCTGATGTCCAGCAGCTGCAGCTGATAGAGTAAAGGAGCCCAAGCTGGAATATCAGGCTCCCTGCATGGAAACAAAGACAAAAAAAAACCACAGGTGCATGATCTATTTGATCACAGAGTAAAGGAGCTGAGGAGCAAAGGAGAAGCTCAGAGTTGACTTGGGGTCGGATCTTTGAAAGGTCATCATCAAATCGGTCAAGAAATCAATTTGTTTGATTTCTTGACCGATTGACCGAAGTGTGACAGAAACGAGCTTTACAGCGTCACGCATGCAATGGGATGAAATGTGGAAAAATGTGAAATATAGAAATATTAAATCCATTAATACTGTACTGAAAAAAGTTTTGTGCGAAAGGTTTAAAACCATTCTATTTTTTTGTTTCTTAAAAAAGTATATAATAATCATCTTCTCCTCAAGCAGCAGTGGTTGTGGAGGACAACATCATTTTTCTTTGGTCCTATCAAGATCTAAATGTACACAAAAAAAATCATTGGTGACTAAGCAATGATAGTTTAACAACACAAATAATTCATAGGTTGTTGTATCATGGACCCCACACTATATAGACAGCCAACAGCTGGTTTCAAACACTTCCTGTAAACTCTCCGTCAGCCACAAACCCACATGTCTGCTGCTCTACAAACCTGAATTACATTACATCTGCACCTTTTTTTTTTTTTTTTTTGCTTTCAAATCTCATCAACCTCCAAATGACAACAAGATATCTTGAATTTTAAAAATGACATCACTGGAACTCCCCAACTACCACTGAGACATCCACACGGATCCATCCAGACTCAGATGTTGACCCAGATGTTTAAAAGTTGTTCTTTCCCCCATTTCAAAACCAACTCTAATCACAACAGCCTTCTGATGTGCACATGTAATGTTGTGTTTTTGTACTGATGTGTCCTTGTCTGAATGAATTTGTATGTATATGTTAACGGCATTTGTAGAATAGTGACTTCTAAACATGCAGTGCAACATCCAGTCGAGTTGGATTTTAAATGCATTCTTCTGAAGCGGCACAGAAAAGAAAATCATGGACCATTAATCACAGAACAGTGTTTTATGTACCTCTATATTTGAACTAAAAATGTGCAGAGCTGTTTTATACACACAAGTGGTTCACCTCACACAGGCGCTCTTTGAAAAGTGGTTGAAAACATTTTGAATCTTAAGTTAAAATAAAGTATACAAGTGATTATAATCCAACATTTGCAGCATTACAGGTCATCCAAAAGAAAGCTTTTTTTTTTTTTCTGAGCCGGCGGTTTTATTTGAAATGTTTACATTTTGAAATGTAATGTAAAACAGCAGCAGCATTTTTTTCTCACGCTCAGACGTGACTAGTGGACATTTAGATACATCTGCTGTGGTCTTTCATCTGCCCTCAGGAGGAACATTCCTCAGAGCAATGACTCGATGGAGCCGAACATTTTCCAGTTGAATCAGAAATCATGAAGTCTTCCACCAGGACATCTTCAAAGACTAATACAAACATTTTGATCCCACAGCTCCGCTGAATACTTGCGGTTTGTGACACGGCCTCCTCTTGAGTGTTTCAAATAAACGTGGACAAACATGAAGCTGCATACCAGCAGGAAAACACAGAGGGGGAATTTAAGATATAAAGTCAGGTTTTCTTTCATGACAAAGTTTTTTTTTTTTTTTATTGGACAATCTTTGATGGCTGCTCTTCTTTTAGATTAATCTCCACTGAATTCAACAGCTCACACTCTCATTAAAGACGAGTGAATGACCAGCTCAGTAATGCACTGGTATGAACCTGAACCCATGAGCGATGGACAGCTTCATCGTACTCAAGAGTCACTCAGAAGGAAAGTTCATTTGGTTTTCAATCATCTGACTCCTGAGACCACTTGGCACATAATGGACCATTATCAGTTATAGAGGATCGGACTCCAAAGGTGTGTGTTTGTGTGCGTGTGATTGTGATTGTGTGTGAGAGAGAGAGAGAGAGAGAGAGGAGGGGGGGGAGTAAAGAAAATGAATGCTATGACAAAGTAAATATGGAACAGCTGATTTGAAAGTTGTCTGCATCATTTCTTGTTACTAGTCAAGACAAAAAAATTACAAAAATAATATGATTGAGTCAAGTTCAAAATTCAAACACGATAAGGATATTTTTAACAAAAATAAAATAAAGAATCTTATAAAATTAAAGGCTTTATATGCGATTTCACACTTAAATATATATAAATCAAGTATATCCTCTGAAAATAACTCTGTGAGTCATGACTGTCTACAATGGGTGTAACACCCGAGTCCCACTATCTGTGATGTTTTCAGAGTTTTCAGAGTCCTATCTTCACTTTGTTTACATCGCCAGGACGGCCGGCTGACTCCTCCCCTCGTGTATAAAAGTTGTTTAATTGAGGGACTAGAGAAAAGAAGAATAACATACTGTAGTCACTGCTTAACTGTGTTTCTAGATCATGCTCATTTCAGGTAAATTTACATGCAGTGTGAAGATACCAGAATAATAAAGATCGCTAGCATTAGCATGCTAACACAACAATGCAGCGCGAGTTGTTTTGGTTTCATGCTGGTGCTCAAGGGCGACATCTGCTGGATCAAAAAATCACATATAAAGCCTTTAATAGAAGATCATGTCAGTTTAAGTGTCCTAAACAAAGATCAAGTCAGACAGAGGGACAGCCCCACTCACTGACTGTTTGCTGCCGCAGTATAGTATTAGAGTTTGTGTCAGGCCCTGAATTATTCAAACCTGTTGTATCAATGACACGTTTGATGTCTGCCAGGTCACAGGAGGACACACACCGAAGTGTGAAACCTGTAGCTGAGACAAGGCCTCCAAAAAACCTGATCCAGACCCCTGTGATCACTCAATACTGCAGGAAGTGACACTCACAGAGATTCTAATAGTGTAGATGAAGGAGATGCTTTTTTTTTCTTTTTTTTTTTGTACCAGTCCTGTTGTGTTTTGACAGCTTCATGTTTACGGGGGGTGAGTTGTGTAACACAGCAGCAGCAGAGAAGAAGACAGTTGATTTGTTTATGAAGACGATGCAGAACAGGGCCGGGGGTTAGACAGGGTAAAAAAACAGTTCTTGTACTTCTGATCAAAACAAATGGATCCCTCATTCCTGCTAATGTCACGTATGTTGCTGTGGTTTGCACAGCGGGTGAATTCTCTAGCTGATTGTTGTCCTTATATACTCTGGTATACCTTCTTTTTTTTTTCTGAAAGCATTACACAATATTCTGCAGGCTGTGTATTATGTAAGAGTACGCTCAGTGTAACAATAACTCACATCGTGTCCTGCCTGACTGTGCCCAGCTCCAGATTATTGGACTTCTGTGAATTCATCTCTGAACCCTCAGCGACAGAAGCCGGATGCTTTTTAAGTCAATTAATAAATTATACACTTAATACTCGGTGACGGCTTAGTGTTCTTATTTAAGACGCACACTGTTTGTTTGTCAGAGCGGGTGAAGTGAAGTGAGACACACGGAAGAGACTTTCTGTATTTGTTCATAGATGAAATCCAAAACACTCAAGGTGTCTCTGAAATTACTCCGTGGTTTACTCGTTCGCTGAAGGAGGATCAGTTTGATATGTTGCATTCACTTTGTTTTTCAGTGACAATGAGTCATTTTTTGTTTTTCCTCGAGACCTAGACCTTTTTTTGACATATACATTACATACATTTATCTCATTATCTTAAAGGCTTTACTGTATATGTGATTTTTTGATCCAGCAGATGTCGCCCTTGAGCACCAGCATGAAACCAAAACAACTCGCACTGCATTGTTGTGTTAGCATGCTAATGCTAGCGATCTTTATTATGCTGGTATCTTCACACTGCATGTAAATTTACCTGAAATGAGCGTGATCTAGAAACACAGTTAAGCAGTGAGTACAGTATGTTATTCTTCTTTTCTCTAGTCCCTCAATTAAACAACTTTTATACACGAGGGGAGGAGTCAGCCGGCCGTCCTGGCGATGTAAACAAAGTGAAGATAGGACTCTGAAAACTCTGAAAACATCACAGACAGTGGGACTCGGGTGTTACACCCATTGTAGACAGTCATGACTCAGAGTTATTTTCTGAGGACCGCTTTTATATATTAATGTGTGAAAAATCACATATTAAGCCTTTAAGATGACAATGCTTATTTCTCATGAATATTGATCATTTACTGGCAATCTATTAATATAAAATATTATATATAATAAAAACAAATCAAAAGTCTGGTCAGTCACTGTTATGGCTAAGACCAAGACATGTCATGTTGCCATTGCTCACACTAATGATTTAAGTTAAGCTTGTTTTCTATGTTTGTATTGTGATTTTAAAACTCTACTTCCTGTAGAACATTCCCCTTGTGCTATTCTTGATAAAATATATCCATTATCACTTCTAATTTACAACCTTAGCATGAGTTGCAATTTATTGATGAATAATAGAATTTAAAGATAATCATGTGTTTTGATTGAAAAGTCTTGATTTGTAAATGAATGGATAACTGGATCTGTCATGTAAATATAGAGGAGTTAAAACTGCTATATTCTCTTACACAGCAAATACGATGCCATGAGATATTAGGTGGGGAACTGTTGAACAGTTCTTCAGATCAGACTTGGGTATGGTGTGCATACCAGTCACTACTGTTTAAGAGCACTATATAGTCCATCAATTATACAGCCTGGATTCAAAAACTCTAAAGGTAAACATCAAGAAATATAAAGCAAATACAGTGTTATTTCACACATGACTTATTCCTGTGAAGTCTTCGATAATAAACAAAGAAAAAAGTCTTAAAACGTTTATCACACTTATCGAAACGACACTACAAATATCTGTGAGACAATAGAGTTATAAGTCGTAAATCAACAGGAGCAGAGCAGTCGGTGTATAATCACAAATTGGCCAATCATGTTGACTCTCAAAGAGGAACAGCTTTAATCTTGTCAGAACAAAAGAAAGAAACATATTATTATATTATTCTATAATTTCCCCCTGGCCTTAAAAAAATTATGGCCAGGTAATAACACAATTAGTATTGTGTTTAGACTTTTACTCATGGTGTCATTAGATATTGATCTAATGTTGTTTTCTCCAGAGGAAACACACACACACACACACACACACACACACACACACACACACACACACTCACACACAGATCAGACACATTGAACGAGAAGAGATGAGTCATTTCTTATTAATCGATGCAGGTACAGCTGCTTGGTGCTAAAACTAAATGTGCCACATCAAAGCTAATGACTCTTAACTGAGGTGTTATCCTAAACAGAAATCACACACACACACACACACACACACACACACACACACACACACTGGTTGGTCTCACTCACTGAAATTCTTTACATGCTGGACTCAACAGGTGACCTTTGGCTCGTGATGTCATTAGGCTGAGCAGCTAATGTGAGACGCTAAAAAAAGTGGAAATGTAGTTATGATGTGAATTTCCCCTCGCGGGATCAATAAAGTATAACTTATTATTATTATTAAAAACACACAGGAAAAATGTGAATACATTTGAGTTGAGTCTCCTTTGTTGTTGCCGTCATGAGACTTAAAGAAAGTCGTCATGACCGCCTGAGTTGTCGAGGGTAATCCTGCAGAGAAACTGTGCGTTGACAGATCTATATGGTTTACTGTGTCATGTGGGTCATGGTGATTAGCTCAGCCAATGAGCCCCCAGGGTCTGATTAGTGCAAACAGGAAGCAGGCCGGTCAACGGGGGTGATCCCAGTAAGATCCCGGTGAAACCTAAACCCACCACTGTAGCCCTGAACCAGGTCCTGTCAGCAGTAGAGAAATCAAACAAACGTGATGCTTCTGTTTTGACTTTAGTGCGATGATTGTTATTTAAAGGGAGTCTTTTGAGAGTATTGTCAGATAACAGGAGTTAAAAAAGTCATGGAGTTTCCATATTTAATGCTTATTTGGGTGTGGGTCTATATTAGGAGGTGTCCCGGAGTTGTTCCTGAGACTGGTGTGTTGTCATGACGCGACATTTCTCGTTTTAAAATCGTCACACGGTTTAAAATCTCTGAGCTTGAAAAACTCCAGCATATAGCAAGACCGGCATTCTCGTTAAAACGTCACAGCAGCACTGACTAATCACATTTAACAAGACTCCACAGTCTCCATGATGCCGAGTGACGCTGCAATTATGATGCATGCAGCACGGCCAAACAGGTTAGGTCACGGTTGAAAGAATAATCGACAGCGCAATCTCTAGATTTTAAAAAAAATGGTGTTGCTCAATAAGTAGAAAACACTAAACAGCCGCGCAGTAATAACGCCATTGAAGTTATCAAATGTTTTCTTTATCACGTTGTTTTGTTCAGATTTGTCGATGCAGGTTTTACATGTAGTTGAAAATGGACAAAACAGAACATTATCTTCTCCCAGGTTAAAAAAACATCTTGCAGAGAAATGACCCGGCAAGTTTCCACCTGACCCAAAAGGAGAGAAAAAAGCTCAGCAGGAAAGAATGAAGATAAAGATAAACTTTATTGATCCCCCATGGGGGAAATTCTTTCATTACAACAGCTCAAGAAAACAGGAAACAGGAATATGATTATTAAAAATAACAAGAAGTTACAAATCAAACATATGTACATCAGTTAAATAAAGGGAGGAAAAATACAATAATAGAATAATACCAGGTATGTACACTTCCACTTGTGGAAATAGTTCTTATTATTAAAAACACACACAGTGTGTAGCATTATTGATATGAGTCATGAGGTGGTGATGCTAAATAAATAAACAGCAGGACAGAGCCTGAGGACAAGAAGAGATCAGGGCTGAGCTGAGCCTAAGATACGACACATTCGCTGAGTCAGCAGCTGGGACAGCACTTTGAGACAAAGACAGAAGCGAGTTCAGGTGGCCGGCTGGCAGCTGTACTGAGCTTTCACAATGGATTTATGAGTCAGACAGAACAATAAGTAAGTTCAGGGACCATATATTCAGTTTTTAGACCTAACAGAGTTCGTTTAATAGAGTTAGTTTACAGCTGCAGACTGCTGCAGGATAGCATTACTAACACAACACATAATGTTGATGTTGTTACACTGAGGCTGCACAGGGACTGAGTGGCTATAGTTGACTTTAGTTTAGCCTTTTCTGTCTATAATATAATAATATTCTGTCTTTTTGTAATGAGTTGGATGAGAAAATTGATAACGCACTCAAAACTCTCAGTTAGTGTCAAAGAACACTGATGCCGTCTGCAAGAAGGACCTGAGCCGCCTCTACTTCCTGATGCCCTTTAATATCTGCAGGATGATGCTGAGGATGTTTGAGGATGTTCTGGTGAGTCTTCGGGTGGCCGGCGCCATCCTGTTTGCTGCCCAACAAATGTATTTGAAGGGCCAGAGACATGGTGGTGGGCAGTGTCAGAGAGGAGGATGCTGTCAAGGTTGTGTGTCATCCTGCACAATGTCTCACACCCGCTCCCCCGACATGCTGGCACAAACACAGGAGCACATTCAGTGCTTGACTCATCTCACCCCAACGATGCACCGCAGAACGCCACAGGAGGTTATTCCTGCCTGTGGCCATCAAACTCTATAACTCAGACACTTTAGTCTTGCTAAACTCATATTCATCTTTTCCAAGGAATAACCCTTGTAGAGCCAAAGAAATCTTTATGTTCTGAGAGTTCATCGTTTTCAGGTAGACGATGATAAAGGGGGAAACTCAGATTGGACACTTCTCCAGCTCTTAGCGGGGGGATCACTCGGCTCGTGCGTCGATGAAGAAGAGGATGAGGATGAAGATGTAAACTATTGAAATCCCCTTTTTTTAGGATGTGTATTTTCTTCTGTTATTCTACAAAGAGTTTTTTTTTATCATTACATGTCGATGTGTGAGACTTGTTGTGATGAAAGATACAACAGAAAAACTCAAATTACTTGGTCTTTTTTTTTCGATTCTCAGATTTTTTTTTTAATTTTCAAAATCCAAAACAAAAAACGCCAACCAGAATTGACATTTTTAGACTGTGGAATCTGTCTGTGAAGCAGTCAAAAACATTTTCTCAGTCACCCATGTGTGCAATACTGATACAAGCTTGATAACCCCGTCGTCTACACTGTTCAACACTAAACATTTATATTTGTAAATATTGTTCATACAGTCAGCCCTGTGCTTATGTATCTTAATATTTCTCTAGATTCTCTGAGCTTTATTACTTATTGCTTATTTTATTATATATTCTATATACCTTTTGTACAAGTATTTCTGATTCTGATGTAATGGAACGCTTGCAGCTTGTAGATGGATATCTTAGTTTAGCATAAACAACTGGAAACCGGGAAACGAGCTAACCTGAGTTGGCCCGAAGGAAAAACAAATATGCCCTTCCCCTCCCTTAATAGATCACATAATAAAACTTTATAGCTTGTCTGCTTATTAAGTTCATAAAACAAATTGTTTAAACAGCAGGTTAAGGATTTATGTGATGCTCGATGCCTGACAACTTTTTTTTTTTTTTAGCTGAGACAAGTTTGAAGGCTGAGAGATGTGAAACCAGGTGAGACATAAAACAAGAAGGTTGTTTTTTATTATCCGTCTTAGTAAGAGGGGACATTTAAGAAAATGGTATCATCAAGCGTACATCCCTACTAAAATGTACTGTGACCTTTGAACAGAATTAATTTCCTATGTGTATGACGACACTTCAGTCATGCAGCAGTGTTTTTATAGTCTGATGTGTGTGTGTTGTGTGTGTGTGTGTGTGTGTGTGTGTGTGTGTGTGTGTGTGTGTGTGTGTGTGTGTGTGTGTGACATGGTTGTAATTGTCATATTGTGACTGGAAACAGATGCGATTAAAAAGAGGATTGCCTCCGCTCTCCCATGTGTTCATTTCAGTGATGTGATAAGGACCTGCAGGTCTTTCCCCCTTGTGTGTTAGGGGGCAGTTATGCACACGCTAAGGCTGAACTTGATACGTGTTTTGGCTTCCCAAACTTCCTCATTAAGGTGCATAATAGAGCCGCTGACTCACCCTGTTATCTGTCCAGCAGGCCCCTCACCGCTCTGAATGAAAGGAAAATCTCCCTCAGAGGGGAAAACAGTGGTCACTTTGACGTCATGCTTCTCCGTTTCAAAAGATGTAAATGCCAGCCGTGTACCTCAAGCTGGTCTCTATGGTTACAACCTCAGATAGTGAACTAATATAGACGTAATAAATCTGGTGAGCGGCTTGTGCGATAATACAAAATCCAGAGGATTTATGAGGTTGTTTGTTTTCTTTCACGGTGGTGGAAATAGGTTTGCTGCTGCTGCTGCTGCCGTTTATTGCTGTTGTCTGTTTTGACTCTTGGATGGACACACAGCACAAAAATACAGTCGTGCAAAGAAGCTTAGCTTTAATCCCGGCATTGGTTGAGACGTCACAGCTGTTTTTTTCCTCGCCTGCTGCCGGAACCAGTTCATATGACGCATTAACATCCTCCCATTACCAGTCAGAGATCTAGAAAACAAACTCATTGGCTGAGCTCGTGTGGTTCTAATCACCGGTGAATCACATGACACCTTTGAGCTGCCCCCGCGGCATGTTGCGTTTCCTCTCCTTTTTGTTTTTTATTTCCCCCCTCGCAGCAATGAGCTTGTGCTCCCTAAGGGATCAAGAGAAGCTGCTGCTGCTGCGTACATCCTGGCAGTTGAGCTCCTCAAGTCTCTGTCTAATCAGGCAGATTTCTTTAGCCTGTTAAAGTGAATCCAGTCTCAGTCCTGGACTACCTGCAGGGTATAGAGGGGATGTTTAATAGCATTGAGGTGTGGAGTCCAGACCGATTGAAAGAATTGGTTACAAAAAGTTAATCAAAGTTGTAAAGCTGTCTCTTACTGATCTAAAGTAGCTTTCATGTGAACTGCATGACCCCTGTGCTGTACAACAAATGAACAACGCTGGCATTTGTTTCTCAGAATAATAGAGTTAATGAGGTAACTGTAACCAGGTAACCAACCTTTGTTTTCTCTGCAACGAGTGCGTCTTGCAACAACAACAAAAAAATAACTTGTTTTGATAGATATATTGAAGGTTTGATCAAAACAGTCGGATCTTCTGCTGTGAGACTTCACACAGACTGCTGACCACCTCACAGTGCAATACAAGTGTGCAATATTAACCTTAAAAACAAAAAACAATGCAATTATATAATGTGAAAAATATGTGTGCAATAACCTCAGGTGCAATAAGAGGTGTAGAAAGTAGAGACAAGAAAACTTATTTATGTTTTCATTTCATGGAACAGTGTTCCCCTTTGTTATTTTTTTTGTATTATATCTTTGCTTTAATACAGTGTATAACTTCTGTACAATTTATTTTAATTTACTTATTTATTTTTTTTATTTAATTTGTACTTTTCTACTCTTTTTTTCTTATAATGCTATTCTATATTATATATAATTTTGACTTTTTTGTAGAAGCTGACTCATGTACCTGTACTGTCCTGTACCTGTGCAAATGGCAATAAACATCTATTCTATTCTATTCTGTTTTATTTTAAAGATGCCAAAACACTAGTTCATGAATGTTATCACGGAGGCAACGACTTCATCCTTCATCATGACCGATCGTCAGGTAAAGAGTAGAAACACAGTCGACATTAGAACATTTTGCATTTTGCCACGTGACCATGCTTGTTGTTTTGTTGTGAAGCACTAAAGACCTAGGAGGCTCACATTTTGAGAGTACTTCATTAAATGCTTTAAGACTGTTTTCCTCTATTTTCCGCTAGGAACTAGTTAGCGTGATGCTAACTGTACACCTGATAGATTCAGTGTTGGTCTCCACAGTCTGCATCCCTAGCTTTCAGTTTCATGGTTGAATTACTTCACCAACCTCTTGTCACCTGGATGCTAATGTTTACTAATGCCGGTTCACACTCGAGCTGCAGACTTTTGCAGACACTGTCTAATGCACAGATGACAATTCTCACACGCTCACAGTGAAAGTCACCCGATTGAGCTTCATCACAGGGTCAGGCCTAAAAATCCTCCTGAGAATCATAAAATCTAATCTCTGTAATATATTTCCTCACTTGCTGCTTGCTGTACTTGGGAGTCTTCATCCAGGCCCATCCAGATATTGACCCTATAACTAATCATCATCCCTCACGCTTAAATTTAACCAACAAAATTAAAGTATCAACCAATCAGAGGCAGAGTAGGCGGGGGTCATTGCTGTTGCACATCTCAGGAGAAGAAAACAAAGTTTGGCGCAACGGGCTTGCACACGATTTCATTTCTACTTGTGCTCGTCAATTATGAATAATGTGTAAAAAAAAAAAAGCAGGAAACTAGTTTTTAAGTTGCAAAAATAATGGAGCGAGGGAGAAGGGCTCACTGAATAATGACAGAATAAGACTGAATGAGAGCTGCAAGACTCATCCATACAGTCAATATACAAATCCTCTCACTGCTGCTAACAACTCGTAGGCCAAGAAACACAAAGTGTGTTGAAAAGTAAAGATGAACATCCATCACATTGGGCTTGTTTTATGAGAGTTTTTTAATTCTCCTGTCAAATTATTTATTAACTTAATTAGACTCATTGCTCTGCATGAGTGATCGAATGAGGGAAGCCGAAAGTTTCTTAAAAACCAACACAAACAACAAATCGTGACTCACAGCAGAAACAGGTTTTCAGATTTCACCTCATGCAACGATCTGAAATCCCTCACAGGTTTGGTCTGGAATAGGTGGAACAGCATCGAGGTGGATAATTCCTCAAAAGAAGTTCAAAGCTTTTCCGCGCTCAGATGGATGACAGAAATGTAACACCATGACAGAGGTCGTTATCTCGGATTATTATCAGGCTGCATGTGTTGTGCACCCATGAAAAGACCAGGACTCTGTCTTCCGTTTGGCAACTTTATTCTTCCCGGTGCATGCTGTATTTTTTTTTTAGGATTATCTTTCTTAAGAAGCATCCGGTCCTCACAACAAAAACGGCATACATGCGCATTCATCTCTTGACCACGACCCCGACCATTCACGTCACCTCTTCACGCAGGCCGATGACGTCATATATCAAAACCTAAAATTAAAAGAGTTAATAACAACTTTTTCATTTCTGTGTAAACTAACGTGACATTACGGTACCTGTATGTTTATTTTAATTAACAAATTAAACAAATGTGAAATAATATTATATACAGTACTTTCTAACTTATAGTGTAGTGTGCTTTCTTCTGTCAAATTGAATTGCTTACAAATATTTCTAGGTCGCAACACATGTCATCCCTAGGAGAGCTCTTATCCTGATATGGACTCATCATTATCGATCAGTCTAAACGAGCAGACATCTCTGAGGTGTGAGGTCAAGTGGCATTCTGTCGTGCAGCCCCTCAGTGTGACGTTAACCTTCAGTGGATTCTCAGTAACTGTGGTTCTGTGGTTGAAAGCAAAAGAGCTCTGGTTCTTTTGTCGTACAGACGTTATGTCTACAGATTATATAAAAAAAAAAAACCTCAGCCAGTTTTGGATTTCACTTCTGAACTTCAAAGCTTTCTTAGCTACGACAGATTCCTCAGCGACGAGCCAAAAAACAATCCATCTCTTTGAAAGATGAAAGTCTCGGCCTGCATTACTGTTGCACTTCACACTAAAGTCTGCCTCTCATACGAATCCACAAATGTTGGGCGATTGTTTCTAATATGCTTTCTGTCAAGATGAGCAATCCACTTTTTTAGATCAAAGATCAAACACTAATTTTTCTATACTATCTACACAGTCGATCAATTCATCATCAGCATTCACCGGGGATGCTGTTTGTTTCCCGTCTGTGGTTTACAAAAACCATGAACATTAACATTTGTGAGTACAAGCAGCTCATTGCTTCATGTGTGACATTTAGGTTAGACGGATAAATGTCATAAAGAGATATTCATCGGAACTTAATTTTCTCCTCGGAGTCCGGGCTGTCACACTCGCTCGTGTGCTGAAACCGAGATAACTCCCGATGAGAAGATGTAACCTTTTACTTGAATATCATTTTGCAAATTGAACAAAACAACAAACAAACAGAAAGTTATCGCACTCCCTGACCGGTTCTTAAATGAGGCATGACTTTAAAGCAGCAAGTTGCTTGTTTGTACCTGTGAAGCTGAACCTGGCCTTCCATACTGTTGGGTATGTCTGAAAAACACACATACATTATGTTTACATGCTTACTATTGTTTTGAGGTTCTGTAAGGTAGGTACTAGGGGTGGGAAATATCTCAAGTTTTTAAGATATATCGATATATTTTCAAACAACATATAGGGTAAGAAAATATTGTTAATGTCGATATAGTTTATGTTGCATTAAAATAACGTTATAGCGTCATCTCACTGATGATGACTGACTGTCTCTCCCTCTTAACCCTGCTCCTCCTCTCTCTCTCTCTTTTATTGTATTTAAGGAACATTTTATATTTTATAACAGTACTTTTTAAATTCACAAACAGGTGGTTTATTTTTCCATGTGTTTTCACTGTTAATTAAATACATATCGATATATATGGAGTATCGCCATTCAGCTTATCAATTTAAAGACATGAGTTTTGGTCCATATCGCCCAGCCCTAATAGGTACATCAAACAAAAACCACCACCATTAGCATTCACCTTCTGTCCTGAGAAATATGGCTCCTATAGTGAATGTGTATGTCTGTTATCTAACCAATAAAGACCCAGCGTCCCTTCGAGCAGCAACCTCTCTGCCTCCCCTGTGCAGCCGGTGAATCAATAGCAGCAAACTGAACTCCTGATTTATTAGTCATGTTGTTGAGGTGGAGCAGCCTCTGTAAAGCAAAATGTTGCATCAGGGCCATTAGCACAATCCTTCAGTCTCTCTCTCTCTCTGGTAGGCTCTGCTAGAAGACCTGACGCATCAATCATGAGTCAAAGAGCCACATTTCTAAAGGGGAAAGGGCTTGACCGGAGCTGGTGGCTGTATGGCAGAGGTCAAACTCATCCCTGCAGCCGATTTACCAGGAATTCCAGTCTGTTTGTTCTTTCTCTCCATGTTGACAATCACATGACGTCTTTTTCATGCGCGGATAATGCAGTGTTTTGCTACACATGAGCTCACTTGCGTTGTCCTTCACCATCTGGAATGACAATATGAGATACATCACCGTTGTGCAGCTAATCCCATCAGGGGCTCTAAATCATCTCATTGTTTTATTTATAATGAGATCGACTTTGGTAATCCCTGAAGCTTAATCACAGCAACATCTGAATGTGATTGTTCAGGAGGTTGTCGGCGGGAGTCTGCCAGTGATTAACTTTGAGAGGAATATTTTTGAAAAGTCTGCCGGGTGTGTGTGTGTTAGTGTGTGTGTGTGTGTGTGTGTGTGTGACTGAGTGTGAAAGGGTGCTATTGACGACTGATGACGGAGCAATGACGTCTCTCCACGAGATGAGTCACACTCCACGTCCCCACTGACGAGACTTTTCATCCACACACACACACACACACACACACACACACACACACACACACACGCACACCAGGGCCACTTATCACTCTGCTACAGTTCTCTTTTCTCCAGGCTAACAGACAATATATTCGACACCTCATTTCCCTCTGCAGTGGCATCACAGTGATCTACTAACACAGGACTTCTGTTGCTCTCACACTCTGACGTCTGCATTGTTTGGTAGTTGTGATCGTGTTTCTGAATTTGCTAAACCATAATTAGAATTGACGCATCAAAGCCAAAAAAAAATAGTGGGACTGGGTGGTCCTAGAAGACAAATAAATCCAGAAACAGCGTCAGAGTTTGAGGACTGACACTGATTGAAAGCAGCCATGAATAATAAGCCATGGTTGCATAATACAGCAGAGTTTGTTCAACCTGATGTAACAAACATAGATGCTCTGAATGGTGAAACTTGTGTGTGTGTGTGTGTGTGTGTGTGTGTGTTTTTGTAACAACAAAAGGTAAGCTGCAGGTAATTGCTCAAATCTTCATCCATGTTAATTTAAAGAAAAGAAGTTTAAGAATAAAGAAGTCTGTCCACACAATAAATGTAATGTGTTACAATCTTGATTCATTACTAACATGCTGGTGGTACCCATTATGTTTAAAGGGTGTTACGGCTGTATGTTTCCTTGTGCTGTGTGTTCCTTCTCCACTTCCTGTTTGTCTCCAGCCCAGGTGAAGCCACTAATTGAACGAGGCACACCTGGCCTCAGTGTTTAAAAGTGCAGTGCTGGCTGCAGAGAGAAGCATTTGGAGTTGGGAGTGCTGTGCCTCTCAGTCAGGGATTGTCTGTTGTGTTTTGTCAAATTACTTTCTAATTTGGTCTTTGTTATCATTAAGCGTAAGTAATTGTGATAAATCACTTTGTTTTGACTTTTTTTTAAGGTGTTTACTGTGTTTTAATGGGTCAGTGTGTGGTTTGTTGTTAGCCCCATAGGGCCGCCTTATGGTGGGGTGTAACAAGGGATAAAAAAAAATGTATTCTGCCAAGTTAGAGCCTTGCTGCTTACACTGTATCAGAGAAAAATGTAATCTAGTAATGCTCCTGCTTCGATCTTCAGCTGGACATTACCTCCACCTGAAACTGCTCCTGCGGGGACGGGCTGTCAAATCTGCCAGAACCTGATGTCATTTAAACTGATGACGGCTGGCATCATTGCTAATTCTCGGTTCCAGCGCACAACTCGGCCACACTGAACATAAACTTGACAATGGAGCGTTTCCCAACATCGGTGCTGATTTGTTGTACACCCCCTCTGCTGCTCTCTCTAGAAATGGTTGAACTTTATCTGCGGATACTCTTTTTTTCATGTCCAAGTTGCCAAATGATCAGTCAACTCGGTGCGGTGGGCAGATTGGTTACAAAGTTACCTGAACCCAGGTGATAAAAAGGGAGCAACAGTGACACCTACCTTGCACATTTACATTTAATCTTTCATATTTAAGACTAGTAATGCTTAGTTAAATCCTGGTTGGATATATTCCCATTCTTAGTTTTGATATTTTTAGTGCTTATTTACTATTTAATATTATATTGTGTTTTTTGCTCATATTGTGTGTTTGGATAACCTGCTGCTGTAACGCCACAATTTCCCAGTTTGGGATCAATAAAGTAATTCTATTCTATTCTATTTTTCCTGCTCTTTCCCCAATAAACTCCCTTTACCAGGTGCATGTATTAAAAAAAATATATATTTTTTAATCATGGGGTGTTTTAACATTCTGATTTTGGTTTATTTACTAAAGACAGGACAGCGCTGCCTTCCTGTTACCAAGAACACATTATGGGATACTTTTAAAAGCAGTTCTGGGCAGCCATCTATTTTTGTCATCCACTGTGTGTATTGTACACAGCAGGATGTTTTTGAAATGAGCGCCGGGTGTGAAGGTGCCGGTGGTACCAAAGTGTCGCCTCACGTGTGCTTGTCCTGTATCCCTCATGGCTCGCCACGCTCTGGAAAACAACCCTGTCGCAACATCGTGGTTATACAACAAAGCACAGCTAGTGATCAGGAGGAGGTGATGTGAAGTGAAGCATGACAGCGCTGTCAGTGTTCCAGCACACACAACATGTGGGACGTCAACACACGAGAGTAACTCCAGCTACAGATGTCACAGTTTCTATTAAGGTACATAACGAGATAATAATTTTTTGTACTCCAAAATCCTTTTTACAGCATGAACACTTTTGGGAGGAATAATGTTATATATATTTTAAAGCAGTGGTGGAATCCGCAATTTGTAATTTTAGTTTTAATACATTTTGCTGCTAACATCTAGATCTTCACCAAGGGCTGCTGTGACTCAGTGGAAGAGTGGGTAGCCTCTCAACAGATGATCTAGGGTTCAATCCCCAGCTGCTGCATGACAAGTCACAACATGACATGTTTGATGTGTCCTTCGGCGAGATACTTAACCCCATGTTGCTACTGCTGCTTGTGTATGAATGGGATTATTAATACTGACGGACACTTAACGGATCAACCTCTGCCATCAGTGTTAGGCGTGAGAGTGGGTGTGACCTGTAGTGTGAAAGTGCTTTGAGTAGTCAGAAGCTCGAGTCCATTTTACCATTAACCAAAGTAAAAATATGAGTCTTAAACTTTAAAGGAAATATTACTACCCTCTGGTTTTGATACATTAACAAAGGGTGTTTTCTGGGGTGGGATGCAACTTCAGAGCTCTCAGAAATATTTTGTGTGTCCCCAGTAGTTCCAAAATGTGTTCATAACACACACACATATATGAGCATCAGGTACAAATAATCCTGCTGTTGTTTTCACGCTGTTATGCTGGTCAACCATTTCGTTTTGTATTTTGTATTTGAGTTTCCCGTTGTATCCCAGTGTTGCTTGTTTCCCTTGTGTGTTAATGTTTCCTAGTGTTGATGGTTTCCTAGTTTCGTCTTCAGTATTTTCTGTTTTTATTTTGTCATTTCTTATCCTCGTGTATCTCTGTGTTCTAGTGTGTTTTGTTAGTATCTTGAGTTCTGTGTGTCTTTAGTGTTTCATGATTTAGTTTGTAGTTTTCTCAGTGTTTCTTGTATTGTATTCCTGTATTGTCTTCACCTGTGTCGTTAGTCTCACCTGTGTGTGATTACCTCATGTCTATTTAGTCTCTGTGTTTCTTAACCTCTGTGTCAGTTCATTGTCGTATGTGTATGTTAGTGTCAGATGTTGGTTTTCCTCGTGCTCCCTGTTGATTCCTCGTGTCTTTCTGTTTTGACCCTTTTAGGGATTTTTCACTTTGGAAATTTTCATTGTAAGTTTTGGTTGCCTTTTTGTTTTAATTAAATATTCTTTTGTTATTCTGCACTTGGGTCCACCTCTCCTTGACACAGGTGGTACCATACAAATGAAAAAATGATGCACGTTCAAAAGCAGTGATGAAGAAGGCTAGCTAGTCAATATAAAATGCAAGATTTACAGAATTTAAAAAATCTCCCCTGGAAAGGGACGGGAAAAGGATACATAGTGAGATTATGTGGGATTTTTTTTTGTTGTTGTTCAAAATAAAGGTTTTAGGCTCTGATTACCTCTAACAAAATGTCTTGTTGGAAGGTGAGAAGGTAGCATTACATGATCCCTGTGACCTTTCTAGTGTTGCACATGAAACTTGGGAAAAAAAAATTGGCGGACATCTATCAAGACTGACCGAGTTCAGGATGGAGCTAACAGGGCAAGTCCTCAAAAACTCAGGTTTGCCCCTTCATTAAAAAAAAATAGGCATATTATGTTTCACATTTTAATACACATCACCCTTTGACAAAAGGATTTACAGAGCAAAGTTTAGATCTTCTTTTGGTGGTTTTGGTTAAATCTTTGGTTTGGTTTTTGATTTGTCAATCCATCCAAATGACAAGCGGTTTGTATTTTGTCGACTACATTCTTGTTTGCTCTCCTTTTGAATCTCAACACAATAAACGGACATTTTAGTTAAGGAGATTTACTGTCCCACTAAAATACCACCTGACAAAGAAAAGTAGAAGTACAGTAGATACAACAAAATTACAACCACAGCTGTGTCGATGAGAGCGATAAGACCTGCCAGCAGTAGGGGGGGAAAGGTTCAACATCCAGAGAGATAAGATGAGGTATGTGCACATTTCAAACATTGACCTAAGTGGTATAAATCTGCTACTGCATCACCAAAACAACTCGAATAGTTTTTTAAAAACGTGTAATCTGTTTCAGATTGAAATCACTCACAAAGTTTCTGTTCAGCTTTAGATCTACACTGAAGCTTCAGACTAATGTGGCCATGGTAGTTGCAAACAGAGGACAGCCTGCTGATTGAGGGCTGAGCTCGATCTTATCTTTAGAGCGTGCTACTTGCTGTCAGAGCTTGCCGGCCTCCCCCTGGAGCGTGAGGTCTGGGTGTGGCCTGCTGGGTCTGTGCTGGGAAAACACACACATAGAGCACAAAAGCTGCTGCAAACGTGTTCAAGTCACGTGACAATGCAGCTGGGGAGCTGATAACACGCAGTAAAACCAAAGAAACATGTTACTCACACTGGTGTCAGTTACTCCGAAAAGCAGATATTTTGGCCAAAGTAAACAAAAAATGGGTTTTGTTCATCACAGTTTTTCCTACAAATGAGCCCCTGAAAGGTCACATTATTCATTTAACACAGGTGCGTTCTGCAGAGTGAGTCACACCACCTTCACCACAGAGAGGAACTCCACCTCACAGATTTTCTGAGTGGACAACATGCTTCTGTATCTGAAGCCAAAGGGGGAGGAAGCCTAATGGTGACAGACACCAGAGCAGCTCTGTCGTTGGTGAGTCACTGCGTCTGATCTACTGGTAAGAGCACTGATGCAATGAAAAGCACAAGTGCACGTTCAGAGTTGCAGATTACCAAAAGAGCAACCAATAGACCCAAACACAGCTTTTAAATTCATGCTAAGCGAGCTAGCACACGCTAACACACTTTATACTTCTATCAAACAGAGATCACTTCAGCTGTACCTACAAGTATCATTCACCTGTGACCTCTTTCTCATGTTTCCACTTTGCTTTCTGAATGTCTCATCTTGCTCAGTCAGTCATGCATTTTCTTGAGTAATGCCATTACCGTTACCTCTCTGTATCTGCAATCCCTGCTGGGTTTGGGTGTGTCTCAGAGGCTGAGGAGAAAAGGTTTCAAGCCAAAGCACTCAAAAGTGTCAACAAAAGGCTCCCATGAGCCCTTTCCTAGGAAGACCTTTTCACTTTCTTACATTTGTTTCATTAAGCTCCGGGTAAATATTGAATATTGTATGACACACAAAACGCTAAACCACAGATTTCAATTATATATTCAATTTAATACTTTCCTTTGAAACATGTTGGACTTCCCAAAGGTCAAAACTGTGAGCTGGTCCATATTAGTTTGAGAGCTGTAATTCTCTTTTTTGACTTCTTGGACAAGGTTAATTTTAGTGTAACATTCTACCTGATCGTCTTTCTGCACATTACTTGGTTTCACTTTTCTTAAGCGAGCTGTATTGTGGCTGGGTTGAAGTCGGGTTGTAAACCTCCTTGGCCCAGGATAAAATCTGATTAGCCAACCCTAACCCAAGACAGACAAGGGAATGAAGAACCACACTCCTTCATTGTTTAACTACAAAATATTCTTGTGAATGCCCATTACAAGAACACTTGCCCTTTGCACTTTCCTCTAGCTGTCTTACAGAGCGGTGCTGATGTTAAAGATCAAAGTCATGCGTTGCATTATCGAGAAACCTGCACAGGAGAAACAAACACTATGAGACTTTATGGCAGGATGTAAAAATTATCAGTCTCTGGTTGTCTAGCCGCAGGGTTTCCCTTTTTATCACAGCGTACATTATTCAAATTGTATAACGTGCCTACATAGGCGGTTTAACAACACTCGTATAACCTGCTTGGTCTTCATCTTCGTACATTATACTTTATTTCATTTATTATACAGGAACGTTTAAAAGTAACATTAGGTTACAGTTTAACGGGGGGTGACTCAGTTTAAATAAACTGGTTTCCAGCAGGTTCCTGTTCTGCAGAACATGAAACAGAAACCACTGTCATGACACATCAAGACAATCACATTTACAGGACATTAGCATGGGCTAGGCAAATACAGACAAATAGAAACAAACCGTACAGATACTGCACACAGTACTTGAACAATTAATGAGTGCAGGTGTAAGTGTGGAGAAGGTGTCGTTTGTATGTATTTTTGAAATATGAGGTAGATGGTAAAGTTCTAATGTGATGTAATGTTACGTTCTATGCATAAAACATACTATATGATCACTAGATGGAATACATTATTTTGTGCCGTTTAACTATTGAAAGTGGGGTTTGACTCATCCTGCACTTTAGACAAAATGGTATGAGTGAAATAACACTCTACTTCCTGAGTTCAAACTGTAATCATTATATTGTCATAATCTTGATAAAGTTATGTGGACAGGTGAACAACAATGGAAAACAAAGATTTTATTCAGCTATTTTTGTATGAGGTCATTTAGAGTAGTTATTTATCAGACTCTTTCCACAATTTAATGACTGTGACAAACTCTGACTACGTGCTAACTGATGATGAATATTGCTCAATAACCCTCATTCATAAAAGTAGGTGTTGAAGTACTTTCCCATGAGCCAAAGCCTCACTCATCCTACTCCACCCTGAAGCTGAAGTGACAGATCAGTAAATCTGGTGTTTATATAAGACTCCAACAGCCACCAAGCCTACCCCCCCCCCCCCCCCCCCCATCATCAGTACGACTCGTTTGTTTAGAAACTGACAATGACAGCCATCTGCTGTCTCCACAGTGTCTCTTTTGTTGCATTATGATGTTCTTGTTAAGTATTTGATACAACACTTGCATGTTTTGGTTCACTGTCTCTTCATGTCATTATTTATAGGTTATTCACTTAACGTATTCTTGGTCCCTCATCGTTCTTTTACTGAACGTGTCTAATGTTAAAAAACAACATTTGACAATATAAAATCAGTTTCCATGTTTCACAGGCAACGTTCAAGTATGTGTCACACTTCAACCCAGAACCTGAGTGCTCAAATATTTCAGACCTTATATGACAATTCTTCATTCTAAATTAACTATATACTATTTGAACATCAGTTATTAAGTCATTTTGATTCTTAAAACTTGGATCCCAAAGTTAAAAATATGTCAGACAAATAAGGTGAGGGTTTAAATCTAGTATTTTTCTAACTCATCACCACGACTGGGCACGCCCGCGTTCATTCAACCTGGAATGAAGCTGTTCAACTCAAGTTGTTAACCTTTCCTCGAGTTCACCACTTGCCACAAGCTAGAAGTGTGCGTCCAGAAAAATAGTCCATGTTGGGAAAAATAGTTCATATTAACCTGACCTTGGTTCCTTTTGCAATTTATTCATGATGAAACAAAAAAATATTGTTTGGAATTCTACATTGTTTTAGAAAACTAGTAAGACTAATAGCCTACAGAAAAAGGTCTGCACTGATTAACATTAACGTGTATTGATGTAGTTAAATTATTTAAAAGGGTAGAAAATTATCTCATTTGGGCCCTAATGCATAGTCTGGAGGAACATGAATCCCTCATATTCCCTTGTGACTAATGATGACTTTCAATTTGCCAATAAGTAACTGATGGTTTATTTACATTCATTTTAACTTCGGCAGCGCTCTGGAACAAATATACCACATTATGCTTGATGCTGCTGATTGTCCTCGTGTCGCAAGTGTATTCCAGATATTTGGCTTCTTTGTGCATAAACAAAAATCTGTTTCTGTTGTTTTTCCTTGCTTTTTTTTTTGTTTGCACATCAGCACATGAAAAATCTTGACGCACAGTTTACCGATCATAAGTAGCACGCAATTCCCTCATGACACATAAAGGGAACAGTAAAATGCTTTTCTAGCTGACTCTGTCCAGCTTTGATCAAAGTATTGACACATCTCAATGGTCTAATCAACTCAACTCAGAGCTTTTATTTTGACGTTGCAAAAGTTCATTCTTCCTGTTTCCTGCTCCAAAATAAAAAACAGTAAATGTTGTTACTGTGTCGATGTTTACGAAATATTAATAAATATAAGAATCATTTTGTTTGTCAAAGCTTAACCTTAAATCCTCCTGAACTTAACAAAAATAAACGTCTTTATTTACTGTGAAGAGACTCTTCTTCAGTGCCAATGGTGTAGTTTGCAACTGTGCCAAGAGTAAAAGTGCAGCGACACTTCTGCTGCCAGGAACGGATTTCAAGCCTCCTTTTTGTTGACAGTCAGCCTACATCACTTCACAACTAATGACTTTACACTTAATAACTTCAATACACAGCTAACATATGCATGTACTGGATAATGTGAAATGAAAGTAGCACAGGCTTTTTTTTTACTGTGCTGTCTTGTTTGGCAGATATTGTTTTATCCAAACAAACAAAAATCAAGCAGCTGCCAGTGATGATAAATGTTCTTGACTTTGTGTCCATAAAGGACTGATAAGGAAGAGTCTCTCTGGCCCCAGGAGGTTAAATGAGTGTCAGAGTTCCTCCTGTCCGCAGACTAACAGATGTTAGCATCTTGTTCTTTTCTGTTAATGGCCCACTAACTGAGAGGATGCAATCTGTGTCTCTGACTAAAGTATATGTCTCAGCAGGGAATGGTTTTGACGCATGCGAGTGTTCATTTACAAGGGAACTATGATGGAGCTTTTCATCTCAGCTCCACTCTCAGAGGCTCAGGGATTAAATGACACATCAGGAAACATGTATATTTTAAGGGATTTAGTCCTGATTTAGCTTGTCTGTTGTAATCTGTTAGGTAAAATGCTCCAGACTTTTTTCCAGGGGGTTTCATTACACTCGCTCTCTCCATTTTTCAGCCCTGATCACATCGGGCTCTGCAGCATGCCCATCACCCACACACTGAGCCGCAGACCTCTCCACTGTGCTTGAGTTGAATCACAGTGTCTGCCTGCCCCGGCTTTGTACATTGTCTGATAACTGTGAAGTGCCCTTACAGCAGCACTGTTTGCAACAGGCGACTGACAGAGTTCAATCAATGCATCTGGCAGACAACAGAGAGAGGCTAATGAGATTTTGCCTCATTCTGCCTCAGTCATTTACAGCACAGACACGCTGAGCCTGTCAAACACACTCGGAAACATCACGGCTTGAGATTCTTTGTTTTGTCATCTTATTTGCTCAGTTTTGTTTGTTAAGATGCCAGAGAGATGCTTAAGAAAGAAATTCACATTTTTGGGAGTTAGATCTAAAAAGAAATAATGTGCACTATCATGTCTGTACGGTTAGTATGACACTTAAAGGCTTTATATGCGTGTGTTAGCATGCTAATGCTAGCGATCTTTATTATGCTGGTATCTTCACACTGCATGTAAATTTACCTGAAATGAGCGTGATCTAGAAACACAGTTAAGCAGTGAGTACAGTATGTTATTCTTCTTTTCTCTAGTCCCTCAATTAAACAACTTTTATACACGAGGGGAGGAGTCAGCCGGCCGTCCTGGCGATGTAAACAAACTGAAGATAGGACTCTGAAAACTCTGAAAACATCACAGACAGTGGGACTCGGGTGTTACACTCATTGTAGACAGTCATGACTTACAGAGTTATTTTCAGAAGATATACTTGATTTCTATTACATTAAAGTGTGTGAAATCACATTTTGTGAATTTGGCATAATGCATAATAAAGTGGCAATTTTTAATTCTGGGAATTTCAGTTATGGTATGGATCAAACAAGCAAGAGACAACATTTGCAACTTTAATGCTCGGTCGATGTTGCGAGACCAAACTAAGGACAGAGACAGGATTGTTGTGTCAATCTTTTCATCCAAATCTTGGCAAGAAAGCAAAAAAAATAAAATAAATGTGTCAGTAAGCAGGGGGCATTTTTCATTACTTTTTATCCTTTTTAATATTTACCATTAAAAATAACATGCATTTTAACATGCATATTTCTGAGTCTCCTCGTCATTCCAAATGATGCAAGAACTGCATCCACTCAACGAGTTAGGAAAAACACAATGCAAGCAACAAGCGACCTCATCGTTTACTTTGTGTTGACAGAGCTGGCATGAAACTCTGATTCTCTTCTGTCTTTCAGGGCTAAATTAGACTCCACAGCACACAGTCCTAATCAGCTGAATCAAAACAATCATTAGCTAACCTCTCTGTGCCTCCTATTTTTTTTTGTTACTCTGCTTCCCTCTCCACACAGCCAGACAGTGAAATCCTAGATAACACCTCGGAGACCCACACACCCCCTTCACGTCCCATCATCCCCTTCACACAGCTCAGAATTAAAAAAAAACCTCACGCAGACACGCTCAGCAAATACAGACACAAAAAAATAATAATGCTTTTGCTGCATAGTGTTCAGAACATTTGAACATTATGTTGTAAAAAATGTTCTGCTTCAATCTCTGCCTGTAATAATGGATTTGACACAAAGGTTTCTCTCAAAATCCTGCACCTTTTCAGGGCTTTTTATCCCTGCATGATCATTTTGGGTGAACAAACATGTTTTGTTGTTTTGGAGTAATCCTCTGTACAGCAATGCTGTTTAGTTGTACAGCACATATTAATTAAATGACTACATACTGCCAGTGAATGGTCATGTTTGTGCGAGACGATCCCCTGAAAATCGAGTCGTTTTTCTTTTTCAAAAAAAGTTATTCAGACAACAACATTTTGACAACAACCATCGTGCACACGACTGACGACGTTGTAGTATATATGCCAGACCAGTAGTTGGCGGTGTGACATTCTAATGTAAAAAGAAAAACCTGCATGCACATATACTTTTCCTTTACACTGAGCGGTGAGGTTCATACATACAGAAATGGCTAATGCTGGGCTAGCCTAGTGCCGTTTATTGATGAGTTTGTTGTTGTGTAAACAAGGCCTTATGCTATAATCAAGCTTCATGTGAAAAACTATTTTTGTTTCAGATGAATGAACTGACTGTTTG
The DNA here is from genome assembly GCF_963930695.1 of Labrus bergylta. Lineage (NCBI taxonomy): Eukaryota > Metazoa > Chordata > Actinopteri > Labriformes > Labridae > Labrus > Labrus bergylta. The sequence goes on along the minus strand of NC_089201.1, from coordinate 28,582,546 downwards.
TAAGTAGAGTCCTTGAAACCGGCTAATAACCGGCTAGTAAGAGAAAACTTACTTAAACACTGGCATTGGGTTGCAACTGTTGCTTTCAGAATTAAATGAATGGTCATATTTAGTATTTTTGTGTCAGTAATAACGGCTCAACCACAAAAACAAAATAAATCACATTAAGGACATTTCCCCATTACTTTTTATCTTTTGCTCTAGCACAAAAATACTCCCAATAATTAATCTAAAAGCTTTCATATAAAAAAAACCCTCATCAAATCACGGTGGTATCAACGTCCAGTTCTCATGTGTCTCAAGTTATTTATAGCAAACATAAGAACCATAAATAAAGGCTTTCAGTGTAACACCAATTTCCTCTGTGTTTATTCTGGCACTTAAATGGTGTAAAGGTTAGAAACCGAAGCCATTGGAGGTAATATGAGTGGTGTCCTCCCACAGGCTTGAAGGTTACAAACACATTGGTTAGGCGGCCTCTGAATGGTGTCAGCAGGAGGCCATCTGCTCCTGTTTATGGCTCATTAACCCTGCTGCCCCTGGATAACCAGGCCAACCCCCCACAGCAACAGGTACAGGAGCTCTGGGCTTCTTGTTGAGATTATGCTTTTAAAGAAAATAAAAAATCGACAAGTTTTTGTTTCCGCTTCAATAGGCTACCCAATCCAACAGTGTACGATTACATGATAATATACGGATGTTCTTACCTTCCCAAAAGTCCATAGGCATACTGGGAATCCGCCAACAGTAATGTGATCTCGTCCTTCTGCATGGACATCACACACTCCTCCAGGGCCTACAGGTGTCACAGAACAACTCGCTAAATATTTAAATCTCTGGTTTACATAATAACCACACAAAACACATTGGAATGCCTTTGTGTTTAAAAAAAGCACATTCTACCAGGCAACAGTAAGATTGCAAACCTCAAAAACAGAATACATCAACATGGAAGCATTATAAATATGATGTTTGCATGATTAGCTTCCGACATATCGCTATTGCCAACTAGAGCATATTAGCATGCTATTATGTCCATGTTAGATAAGAGTTAAATGTTAGCGTTGTTGTAGACTCGATTGGTCCTGTCAAGACCCTCAAATCTGATTTAAATGTTTCCTTTTGTGCAAATGACAAAACAACACACAAAGATAAAAACTATTTCTCAGGCCTCCGTAATAAAGAGCAGCATCATCAGCGTATGCTTTTACTACCGCCACATGTACTGTTGATACTACAGGTAACATCTCTCCACTCAAATAAGATCTGATTCTTTGGAAACTAACTGTAAAGACTAGTCCTCCTCAATGGTCTGTCTTGAAAAAAACAAATCTGATTTGGTTGCAACTTGTGTAACTTGTCTAACTGTTTTCATTGTCTCTATTGGTCACTGACAAGCTGTGATGAAATACAAGCACCTTATACTGGAGAAAACTAGAGAAAAGTTAGGTGGGTTTAAAAGCTTTTACCTGGTTTACATCTCCCTCTCCAATAACAAAGACAAGCTTGCAGTCCTTCTCCACTACAGTGCGGTCCTCCAGGACACATTGCATCTTCACAGTGACCTCCTGACCCCAGGTAGGCTGCAGTGCATGATGGCCCCTGGACTCCAGCACCTTCTTTCTCAACAGACGATCCTCTGCATGAGGAAAGAAGGGCATGTCAACAGTGGGGTGCATGGATAATCTGTTAGTTGTTTGCTAAACTCCCACAAACACACCAAGCCCTAATCTAAATCACATTTTGATCCCTTTCTCTTTTTGTGGTTCTATGCAAAAACAGATGTTGGGTTTAAATGAGGGATAAGAAAAGCTCTAAGAGTTTATGCTCACCTGTGATGTCCTGCCAGTCTTCTGCCATGAACAGCTTCTCAAAAGTGGAGGAGGTCCACTCCTCAATCACATATTCTGGGAAGAGACTCTCCGCCGAGCTGTCCCTCTCCAACACGACATCATCCATCGACGGGTCCTGGAACCGAACCATCTTCCAGCTATTGGTTTTTTTCAGATTGTGTTTCTTGCATTCTGCAACGCCACGTACTCTCTCAGGATGAGAAGGGCTTTTGGTCTCAGGTGGATCTTTCACACACAAGCCCTTGCTTTCCTCTGCAGGCCGACAGAGAAGCTTGGTGTGACTGTCCTCGTCAGCAGACTCAGAAATGACATCTCTTACCTCAGGCTCTGGTGGCTTACCTGCAGGGTTTTTATGCTCTTGACGACACCGATCTGTTTCCATTTCCTCTCAGAGAGCGATGGACACCATCTGCAGAGATGATCCTCCTTGTCCAGCCAGTTTCTACAAAGGTGTAGACTATTATTTCTGTTGTGAACCTACTTCTGCTATCAAAGCGCTCTCAAAATAAAATGATTTATCTAGTACTTAAAATTTGCAAAACTCCATGTTGCGCTTCAAATCGGACGTCATCCCTGAAATCCCGGCTTTATCCACAATTTTTTAAGAGGTTCCATCCGCTTGCAGCGGTGCATCGCCGCACTTTGACCTCTGCTCACTCCTGCTTGTTCTTCCTCTGTCTCAAGTCTCTGCGGTCAAGTAATGTTGCAGCGACAAAAAAAAAGATCAATTTAAAGAAACTGTGCGGCACATCGAAGCACTCCCAGCCAGCAGGCTTGTGCAGTGGTAATCTGCTGGATTAGAAGAGAAAAACCTAATCTGCCAGAACGTCTGTAAGCTTCTTAATGACTTCACCGTTGTGCCCCATAGTGCTGTTTCCATGAATGCAATCGACCAATAAGATCTCAGAAGAAACCAGTTCATTTGCTTTATTAGATTGGCTGATTTTTTTGTTTTACTTTAGTGTAACAGAAACAATTTGCAAGATGCTAGACTACTGATTAGATTTTCTTTAGTAATAGTGTTAACTGCTTGAGAATAAATACATCATGTTTTTTAGTCCAGTGTATTCTCTTAATATTCTTGAATACTGAAATGATTGCTGTTTTTTAAACTATGAACTCTTTTGTCACATTCATTATGGAAACCACTTGCATACTTTTGTTTCCTCTTTGCCTTGAATACAAAGATCAGTGTTTAACCAATAAGAGTGTGATATTCATACATCAGGGTCATATATTAAACTTTATGATTCACTGTCTTGTTTTTAATCATTAATCAAAATCGACCTGGAAATACCTTTATGTGTGAATGTAAGGATCTCCATAATGTCCTGTCTTTTAGGATTCCCCCTGTGGAAGAGAGGGGTCTCAATTTTTCTGTTAAACTATCCTAATCCAGCCATATTCTTTTGTTTCTCAAAATGTTATGTCTGTCACACCTCTTTAAATATTGATCTCACCTAACTGTTGCAGGAAATCAGTTGTTTTATGAGTGATTGCTGCTAGCTCAAAGCAGGAAGGAGGAAGGACATGACATAAGAAGAAATATGTGGGAATGGCTGACATCGCAAAATATTCCAACACTGACAATTTTTGCCTTTATATCAATGTTAAGTGTACTTCAACATATTTATGGTATCAATGAAAGAGCACATTAGACTATAGTGAACATAAAAAACATAATGAAGGAAATTTTACTAGAGGGCTGGCAGGAAAAGTCAGTGAAAAATATGACGATTTGCATTTCCACATGCCGCCCACACCTGGAAATTCCAGGAAGTTTTCAGTGGTTTTGTGCGCGTGTGAAAATACCATATTTATCTATTTGAATAACTGGTTGTCAAACATAAAGTGAATCCTGGTATCACAGCATCAACACAACACACCTAACCAACACAACGCAGAAGTTCAATAGATACATTCCCATTGATGCGTAATACTTTTTAGCACCCAGGCCAAGTATTTAAAAAAATAATTAAATGTTTTTGTTTTTTTTAAATAGAAATTGAAAATATTGATGGACTTTGATGAGTGAAATTGTCAATTTTATGAAAATTTAAATTAATATGTTGATCTATAGTTCCTTAAAATTTAGACCAAAATTTCCCCTACATGATTCATTCATTCAAAAGATAGCTTTCAGTATCCCAAAACCATCCAACAGTGTAAACAGGGTGATATAATGGTAATGTAAAGGCTTGTTAAATGTAAAATGAGCAGTGATTACCTGCTCTAAAACAGTCTCAGTATAATGATGATGCCTCAATATGACTTATGGTAAACTTGTTTAATAATATCTGTCCCTCTATCTTGGACAATATTGCTTCTCTTAAAGTTGGAACAAAAAAGCACAAGTCTTCTCCCTGGCTCAGTCAACACACTGATGAGAAAACGCAAATTGCATATGGAACGGGAATAAGTTGCAGGTCTCCCTTGATACACTAAAAAGTCACATGGCCAGCTATCCGACTGCTATAAAAGAAGTTTATAAATTTTCCTGGTTTGATTTTCAGTTATTCACACAATTCTAAAGTCTTTTTTAAGGTCATAAATTCTGTAGTAAATGGTTTGGGCAACACTCATACTGTTCCTTATCCCTGAATTATCAGATTTTATTGAAACATTTTGTGGAAACAGGTGGAGATTATCAGATCATTAATAGTCAAAGGCCTGCACATCCTTTCCGTTCTGCCTCCAAACCCCTGCTGCTGTTCAGACACATTTTCAGCCAATCTCATTGAGATGCCAGTGTTGCAAAGAGATCTTGACATAAGTCATGTTATTGTAAGCAAACGCTTTCGACAGCTCTGGGGCCTGTGTGGTCGCGCTGATTAGTGTGTCGTTTCATGTTCAATTCTACTGATAGGCAGTTGATGTAGATCATAGAGGCATTCACATTATGAGATGATCGTCCTAAATTCCTGACACTGCTAGATATTTGTCACGGCTATCGTTGGACACACGATTTTCCTGGGAGCTCCTGATATTTTTGTAATATCAAATAACAAAGAGTTAGGTCTTTTACCTGCTTTTTGTAAAGCGTCTCGAGATAACATTTGTTATGAAATGGTGCTATAAAAATAATGATTATTTGATTGATTGATTGAAGACCGTGAGATTGGTCATCTTTGATCCTCTCTCACAGTACGACTTGGGTCGACTGCTTTGGAGCCACATCCACACAAAGAGCCACAATTGATGATTTTTCACTCTGTACCAAGCATTACTTAAACCTGCGCAGCCAAATCTAAAGAAACCTTAACCTGACCCCTCTCAGTAATTATTGCCCAATTTATTTATTTATGGTTTATTTGATAGGGACAGATACAATATATAAACAAACTGAAAACAGCAATCCAATGCATGTATCAGTGTTTATAGCGGATGCTAATTTGCAACACTTGTTCCTATAAAGGGCTTTTATGGATTTCTAAATTTCTAAAAAGTTACTGCCTCTAAATTGATTTGTGACGTGTGCAAATTAGATATTAGATAACTATTAGTCTTGTTTTATGACTATGCACAGTCAAGTCAAAATGACAAATGACTTGACTCCTTGCAGCTGATAAAAAGGAGACATTTCTATTTGAAACCTTTGAAAGTTTGAGTGCAGCATTTTACATTGTGGCTCAAACCATCCTGCTTCAGCGTCCCGAGTCTTGGGTTGGTCTCAAAGGGTCTGCTCTAAACTTACAACATTCCTACCTGTCAAATAGAACATGTGCGGTCCTTATTAGGAACTCCTGACATCATCTGTGTCTTGTTTCAGTCCAGGTGTTCCACAGGGGTCAATTTTAGGTCCTTTACTGTTCTCCATTTACATGCTTCCCCTAGGTCAAATCATCACTAAACATAATGTACAATACCACTGCTTTGACAATGACACACAGATGTTTCCCAATGCATTACGCTTGTTGCATTGTCTTCTGGGGAATTGGGAGTTGATTTTAAAATGTTATTATTAACTTTTAAAGCTCTACATGACCAGGCCCCTATATATATCATTGACTTACTAACTATGTGCCTGGGAAACCCCCTCAGATTAGCTGATCAGGGTTTACTGGTTGTGCCTAGTGATCGTTTAATGACAAAGGGCTATCTAGCTTTTGCTGTTCGGGCTCTGGAATGACCTACCTGATCAAATACGGTCTGCTAACTCTGTCTCTGCTTTTGAACTTTTTCTTAAAATGTTCTTTTTTGGAAGGCTTGTATATCTTTGTAAATGTTTTATTGTTGTCTGTTTTTAAATGTATTTCAATTTTCCTTTGAATTAATGTATATATAGTGAATGCGCTTGTAGCATGGAGCTGGTGAGGTTATCAGTTATTCAGAGCATTCAGATTGTTTGTTTATCGTTTATTAAACAGATTGTTAAGAAAGCAAGATGCTCGGCACTGGTCAAGCATTTATATACGAGATGGGGCGGGACTCGTCGCAAAGTAAACAAAGACAACAGATGCTGGTCAGATGATCGTTACAAAGAAAGTGAATTTGGGGGAACCAATTGCCAGGATGTTGAAGTTTGATAGGTAGCAAGAAAAATAAATGGATAATAAAAAAGCAAAGAATGACTGACTGACATGTGATGCAATGCAATGTTTTTGTAAATATTGTTTATGATATACGCTCTAATATTTGTATAATTCGATTTTTGTTTTGTTTAAATTGGAAATGAAAATCACAACACTGTTTACTGTCATATTGCAATAGTTTTGTTTCGCAATAGCCTACTTCATAATCAGGATACAAATCAAATGGGCGGCAAGAATCGTGATAGAAATGAATTGGTACAAAATCTTATTGCCTCAGCCCTAGTAAGAAAATTCTGTTTTCAGTGTCTGAGTTCCCCATACCTGGCTTGCACGCGTTTTCAGCGTTTCTCAAACATTAAGTTATGCAGTGGGGTGTGTGATTGGAAGTCCTGATTGTTGTTTGCTTTTCCCAGAGAAGATGGCAGGCTGTTGTGATGAGAAGACCCAGTAAGTGTCGTTCAGCCACCACTTACTTTCCCATCAGATAGTCGCAAACAGCGTGTCAGCTACTTTTCTCAAATTCTTCACTAGTCTCATAAACAGCTCTATTCAGCATACACCACAAAATCAACCTCTGCTCCTGAGGGAAAAGTGATGGGAAGCTTATGACGCGTATGAGTCGCCGATGGACTTTGACCGTTTAGCTATGATAAATTGATGTTTACAAACGCCTCGCTTCTCTTCACCGCCAACCTCTTCATCAAAATATGGTAACTTGTGGCTCCCAAAACCATGGCCATGGTAAGAATGCAAACTTGAGGCTTCACAAAGACAGTTCACACACCAATGGATGACATCACAGGCTCTTTCCAATGTTTATATAGTCTAGGAGTTAGACAGGAAAAACAAACTGGCGGCAGTGATGCTGCTGCTCTCTAATCCACAGCAAAAAAAATTGTTGTCCAAGAGGGATTAATTTAATCCACATGCATATTTGTTTAATTCTCCGACAGACACATGGACAGTTAAGGTGTCTTCCCTTTTGCCATTTATTTGAACTTGGTTCTGAGATTTAATATGTGAGATGTTTTTACTTTATTGATGCACAAGAGAAAGTATTTTTTTGTTTTTTAACTTATTTTCAAATTTAATTTCTTTGGGTTTTGGACTTTTGGTTGGGGGAAAAAGCTATCGATTTATGTGACTTTCGGTTTACATGAATCAATGGACAATTTTATGGTCAAAATCCAATAATCAATCAAGAAAAATGTATTGATAAACGACTATAGCCAGAACCACTGTAGTTCAAGAGGGGTGACACATGGCAGCGCATCATACCTGGACACAAGGCTGGGCTGTCTGGGTGAGGGTGTCTGATGATAAGACCCAAAACACCCGGTAAACCCCGAGGCACGTCACTGACGATGTGTCCAGGTTGCAAATCTTGCAGGATAGTGCTGACTTGTCGAAATTTTTGTTGTTTTGATTTCTGGCCCTTGTTGAATGTTTTTGTCCTTGCTCCAGATTGCTGTCTGCTTACATTTGTCTGATGTATACTTTTGCAAAAGTTAGATTTTTATTTATTTATTTTTATATATAATCCCCCCTAGTCTTGATTTATGTTTCAATTAACTTGTTCCTGTGTATTTTGCTGTTGTATGTTCATCCTCTATAAGAATTTGTATAAACATTATTTGTATGTTTTAAATTTGTCAATAAAGACGGATTAAAAAATAAAATAAAATAAAATGTGTCCAGGTTGCACGACCATCAGTTTTTTACAAAGTTTACAACTAAGAGCCTGAACGACACTGAAAGAGGCTGGAATTGCCTCTGTAGTTTTCAAGAATTAACCAATTCTTACAGAAATTCCTTCAAAATACATGAACCAATAGGAATGCAGCTTTCAGCTTTACCTAACCCTGTGAAGAAATAGAATAAAGACAAATAAATACAATCTGAAACTAGGGGTACTAATGGCTAATGCACGAATTTGACCTTAAAAAGCGAAAGTAAGATAGTTGGCCTGTCTTCCTACTTCCTGTGTGTTCCTGTGTGTGTGTGTGTGTGTGTGTGAGTGTGTGTGTGTGAGTGTGTGTGCGTGCGTGCGTGCGTGTGTGTGTATATGTGTGTATGGTGTGTATATATGTGTTAGCCCCTCCCACAGGCTCGTGACGTTTCAGTCTGAATGTCGCCAGCAGCCCTTCAGTTGTAGAAATGGCAGCGCTGAGACAGGAGCATCGGTATGGGCTCTCCTGTGGCAAAATCAACAAAAACACCCCGAACCAAACCCTGTATCACGTCAAACTCACTGACACTGCCATCCGGACCCTCGAAGCCTTCCAGAACCTGAAGGTAAGACAATTACACGCTTGAACTTTTGGAGCTTCTGTGTGTTTTTTTAAAGCGATATTGTCATTTTTTTCTCAATCGCCTCTCAACTCCGGGAAATGTAGAATCCTTACTGGAAAAGGCAGCTCTCTCTCTCTTTCTTTCTTTCTTCCTTTCTTTATTTCTTCCTCTTCTTGCTTGTTAAAAAGGAGAAAAAGTTTAAAGCTGAGCTGAAATGTCGTCGACAAAAGCTTTTAGTGTCTGATAAAATGTTGCTTTTAGGAGGCTGTGATAGGCTACAGTAGGCTTTGAAGAAAGGCAAAAAGATTGATTTATTGTGATTTTAACATTTAATTCCTCCGATTTTGATGAATGTGGGAATTTCATTGAATTAGTTGAGTTAAAAAAAAAAAAAAAAAATAGTTTGGAAGCAGAAATGGAGAAAGGCTCGGGCTACTTTGTGTTGTGTTTGTCAGCTTGTTTACCAAATCTCCCGAATACCAAAAGGGTTTTAAAGTTCCCCATATGACAGAGGTTAGTGATTGTAGACTGGCTTCTCTGCCTTTTTATATACCAACCATAACATTTCAAATTCATTATAGAGATTAGAAGCCAACACAGATCGTTAAATGTATTTTTAAAGTTGTTTTTTTTTTTTTTTTTTTTTTAAATGCCCGTTTCGCTCTCGGGAATACATAATACATTAATGAACAAGCTATCAAGCAACTTATAATGCTCTGAATCAGGAGACTGTTTTTTATTGCTTTTATGGTCCATTAGATTAGACTGAGATCATTTAGTCTATGCAAATGGTCTTTCCCAGAGCAGTTCTTGATAAGACAGTTAGGACTTCAGTGTATGAGGATCATTTAGAGGAGGAGTGTTTTCCTTCTTGGATGTTCAGCTGTGTGTGTAGTCATCCCAGGGGCTCGGCAAGTTGAACTGAGCTCTTGTGTATTATTGTTTTTAATGCTCCTTTTTTTTTTTCACGGCTGGAGAATGAGAACCCGCCCAGCTCCGGAGCTCATTGGTCTGTGAAGCAGAGAGTGAACTCCAGAGCTCTCTCTCAGCCTGACAGCTTCCTACCAGACTGCACAGTTTTTTACTATTACTACAGCTTTCAGAGTCCAAGACCACCCCCAACAAAAACACCACCAGACCCCCTCGATGTGGCCTGAAAGATTTACTCTTCTGCTTCTGACAGAGTTGTTGTCAGTGGATAATATGATATATGATTTTTAATGTCTGTATTGTGGGTGAGATATCAGTGCGTGCCAATTTATTTTATTGTTTCGGCTTCAGCAACAGATTTACTGTTTGGGTCAGAAAATACTGGAAAATGTCACAATAAGAACTATATATGTTGATTATTTGTATTTCTACATGAGGCTTTAAAAACAGCAAATATTCCATCTTCAGAATCAGCATTTATAAACTCAAACCTTATCATACCCCTTGATACAATTTGGCTAATTGTGAGAATCAAGATTTATTAATGACATTGATCAAACAATATAAACAATAACTTCTGGGTTGCCAGGTTTAAACAAAGTCTCCTTGATTGTAACTGTTTGGTAATCTATCCGTTAACACTTCTGAATGAGCTGTCAGTTGTAAACAAGTTGTTATTAAACAATTTGTTCCCTAATTGCTCAAAATAGAAGACAACAACAAAAGCCTGGCAATCCAGAATCTGAAGTATTAGCAGGAAGTAGTTCTGATTAATCCTCTAATTATTTCAGAAGATGATTATTCACAGACAGATTATTATTACATTATATGTTAAAAGATAAATTGCTTAATGGTAGACCTCCTATCAAAACAATCTGACCTTGTAATAAGTGAATCAGAGCTTGGGCCCCTCAGGCTGTGTGTGTAATATGTAACAAACATGACGTGCTTGAATATTTATTATTCTATTCAATATTAAAAGCGGGCGGATGATGATGAAGAATATCATAACAATACTCCTCCATGGAGAAGATATTTCCCCCCAAACCATTAATAATGAATTAAGAGCGCTGTCAATCACAGGCACAGCTGTACCTCACAGATAAAAGTCTCCCATGTATTAACTATGTATCATGTTGCCTCAAAGGCAGATACCTACTCCAGGGTTTGAATATTCCTTTATCAGCAGGAGGGAGAGAAACAATAAGACGTTAAAGCAGGTATACAGCGTGGGTTTGAGGAGAGCAGCACAGTCACAAAGTGAGGCACGGAGGGCTTATAAGTAAAATACTGTTTTAAAGAAAAGTTTCAGAAGAAGCTATGTCCCTCCTCTGGGGTTTGTTGTTGCCTTCAATCATTAAATGACACACACAAACACATAAACACATGTTGAATGGTATAAGCAACGTTTTCTGGAGTTTTCTGCTTCTATTAAAAAGTGCTATATAAGTCTGTTATATTATTATTATCAATTGATCACACACTCTCCTCTGAAGATTAAGGCAAACAACTATATGATCTATAGAAAAGTGGTGGTCATTTTTAATGTCACACCTACCCATTCACACACTGATGGTAGTGATCGCTATGTAGTATCATCCATCAGAAGTAACTTATCCCATTCAAACACCGCTACCCAAGCAGCGGGAGTTAAGTGTCTTGCCCAAGGACACATCGGACATGTTGCCCAGCTGGGGATCGAACTGGCGACGACTCTACCAACTGAGCCACAGCCGCAGTTTAACAGCACAGCTAGTTTGTAAAATAGGAAACACGACGACTTGATTAAGGAAAGTTAGATTAAGCCTTCCTCGTTACTCCAGACTGCTGCCATCCAGAGAAATCCTCTTTGCAGTGCTGTCTGTTTATTGATAACATATGAGCTATTGATTAGATTAAACCTGAACGTGACTCCTGAATCAGTAACCAGTTTCACCTTCCTCTCTCTCTCTCTCTCTCTCTCCTCAGGCATCCCTATCGAATCAGCCAGCCATTTGCTTCAAGGGGAGCCAGGGGGTAAGACGTTTTGCATATACTCTTCCCAAATGCCTCCCTAATTGAATTCTCTAATTAGTTCTGATTTGCTGTGGAGCACACTTGTGACAGTCACTCTGCTCGTCACTTTTGGTCTTAAGCGTTCAATAGGCAGAGTGATGTTTGTACAAAGACGCCGGCCTCTCGGGACTTTTGGTTTTTGTGCAGCCTGTAGATTATGTTACCTTGTTGGAGTTTTTTTTTTTTTTTTTTTTAGCCTGAGTGACAGTTGCCATTGATTTATTCATTTGTACTGTGTTGTGTCACATATCCTCGCCTGCATGTGGTCATTTAGAGAAGAGCGACATCATCTAAAACCTCTGGAGGCAAAAGGGCAGTGATATGAAAGTGTAAGGCATTCACTTCAAAATGTGAATCCATAAATACAAAGAAAAAGGTTTGGATTTGATCTGAACCAGGGTCCTTTTGCTCAGTTTAATCCCCTCTCAACTCAACATCAGAGCCATATAAAAATCTTTGTGTAGTATTTGTGTGTTGTGTGTGTGTGTGTGTGTATATATATATATAAGGAGGTAGTTATATACGCACTTTTCGTAGGTGAAGGGCATTGTAAAATCAGCAGAATCAGGAAGAAGATAGGCCCGCACACTTGCTCAAAGCCAGCTGATTGGTCGGTACAGTGCATGCTACATTTCTGCAAGAATGAAGGTCCAGCTCATACACCCTGCCCCCTCTTTTCCTATGCTTTTTAACCAGAATATATACATTGCTTAAAACAAGAAACTTTCTGGAGTTATCTCAAAAGCATATTTAAGTAATCAGTTAAACGTTTCGGGCCAAATAATGTGCGCTAACTTTTCACTTAGCCACATTGAGCTAACTTGCAGTAGCAGCTTCTTTCAGGACTTCAGTGTTTCTCTAACATTCAGAGAATTCCTTTTTCAGAATTACTCATTTCAAAAAACAAACATGATGAACACAAAATGTTTGTTTTTTTTAACTCTCAAGTGAATGTATTCTCCACTTCCGTACATTCCTGTAAAACGTTGGTAAATAAAGATGCCTGTGTTCGGCTAGAGTAGCGCTCTCCCTGCCTCGGCCTGCTATTAGGCTACTACACAATTTACCACACACAATCAGCCGTGTTTAAAAGGAGCCGTTCTAATCCCTGCAAGAGCCGATTGCATCGACGAAAGTGACTTTGCTTTGTACACAAATGCCGGCCTGTGCGCTCGCATCGGGCCCATGGCAGCCCTGAAGACAGGTCGTGCTGTACCCCCAGGCTGCTAGCCAGGTTACTGGGTCAGGCTCGGCAACTGGGGAGGCTTTGTTCAAGGGAGGGGGGGGGAGGAGGAGGTAGGGCGAGTGTGCGAACCCCTGGGAGCCCCCACGCCTGTTGTCTCTGAAAGATTGGAAATACAGGAATGATACGTGAACACAGGAATTTTTTTTTTTTTTGCCGACAGCACACGGGGAAAAATATGTCCGGAACAAATAATATCTGTAAACATGTGCTGGAACATCTGGAAAAAAACCGGCAGCTAGATTAACAAGCCTATAAGAGTGTGTCTGTGGAGAAATGTTAAGTGAGAGCAATTTAAGTGTTCTTTAATCACTGAATGGGATTTGGTGATTATATCACGGCTGGCACATTACATATTCAAATTGCTTTGCGGAATTTGAGCACCCGGCTCCCTCCCCCCTCCGACAATAGTCCCCCCCCCCCCCCCCCCCCCGAGCTGGACCACTGGGCATTAATGAGGTAGCTGCAAACATCGGCGGCAGTGGGGGGAGGCCAGATTAAGCCGTTAGAGACGGGGGGAGGATGTTGGTGAACATGGCTGTGTAGCATATTACAGACAGAGAAGATCACAAGTATCTATGTTGAGCAGGTTGGAGGTTTATAGCGTCACAGGTGTAGGTCCTCCATTTCTTTTTTTATCTCCTGGGTTAAGTGTTTGCCGGAGCTCATCCCTTTCCCCCAAAAAGCATCACTGGGGTCAAGAGGTCGTGTGGTGCACTGACAGCTACCAGCTGTAGGGCCTCGATCGCAGGAGCCAACGACTGCTCCCCCCCCCCCTGTCACATTTCCTGTAAAAGGGCATTTCTAGGGGCCACAGAAACCAGAGGAATTCTTCAAATCACTGTCCTGGCGTCAACTCAGGGGAATCAGCGGTACCAGAGGCCAAGGCTTCTACCAAGAAATAGCACGCTGAGGTTTTTTCAACATGCCGTTCTCTCTTACCCCCGTGGCATTTTAGCCCCCGCTGTTGTAAACTGTCTGCCAAGCTTTGTAATCATGCGTTAAAAGACACAAGCTCTTATTGGACTCTTAAAAACCGGTGCTCAGTGCAACTGTGAAACGTGCAAATCAAAAATAAATCCAGCTAACGTTCCCTTTTTTTTTTGATTGGGTTAGGGAAACAGGTTTGGAGGAAAGTGAACTGTATGGGCTTGATCAATAACCATCGTCTGGAGCAGTGAATAAAAAAAAAAAAAAAAAAAAAATGGAGACTGTGATGTAACTAGTAAGAAATAAGAGAACTAGAGGGCTAAGTATGTCCCCCCACATTTCATTGAAGCTTGAAAGTTAAAAAGAAATCCGATTCTTGATCACCAGGGATTAAAGAATATAGTCAGAGCCGGTCTGCGTTTCCCATGGCCTGGAATTTCACATCCTAGTGCTCGTTTTCCTCTCGGGCCGACAACGGCGCCTCTGTGTGTTTGCATGATCCATATCCACTTTGTGAGAAATGAAGCTTGTGTTTCTTTCTTATTTACGAGAGCCATCCTGCAGGCGGCACGATGATTAGGAAGCAGTGCAAGGAAAATAGATTTTCCTTGATGTTTGTGTCGTACCACTGGGTTAAAGCTTTACAAGCGTATAATGTTGTCGCAGTAAAAACACAAGACATGACGTTCGAATATGGTATGTTAATGCTGTATCAGGTGTGACGTCAGTTTAATTTCCTCCTCACGTCATAAATGTTGAACTTCAGAATGCGAGAGTAATTGTTTTTTTTTTGTTTATGGCCTCTGTCTGTATTTATGTGCACAGCTGTCACATAGAGGCAGCCGCGTTGGGGATGAGGGGAATGCAGAGGCGCTTTTTTCGAGATATTCTTTATGACGACTGTGTGTGAAGAGGTAGCTCCCTCTCCCCCCTGAGCTCCCTCCCTCCCCCCTGAGCTCTCTTGATTATTTTTTTGCCATTTCGCCTCGTGCCTCGACTGAATCCTTAGGAGACATCAGGGCCTCTATCTCACACACGGCTTGCTCTGACTCGACCCCCCACCATCACGCAGCTTTGCCTCGCCTCCTGCCTTCACTGCAAATAAGCTTTTTTTTTTTTTTTTTGCAGTGTGCGAGTGTGTGTGTGTGTGTGTGTGTGTGTGTGTGTGTGTGTGCATTTTTTCCTCTCCTTTTTTTTTTCTTTCTGGAAGCTAATTAGAATAACAATAACAGGAATGTGGTCTGAGAGCCGTCCTTTCCCAGTGGCACACAGCAGTGAGAGGGAGAGCTGTCCCACGTGTTTCTGAAAGGGCACACGCCGCTCTATTCATCCAGATGTGTTAAGCGAGGCAAAAGTCTCTGTGTTCTCAGCTCGTCTGAGGCCCACTGTTTATGCGCAGCCAAGTCGGCCTTCGGATCGGTAGATCACACAGTATATATTTTTAGGAACAAGCCTCATGAGATCCTGAAGAGGACTTTTTTTCTCGAGTTGGCTCCTCTGTCATTATTGTCGTCTTAAGCTTCAGACAAGCTTCAAACACAATTTTTTTTTTAAGTGATCCCATGGTGACTGTGGCAGTGGTTTAAGAGGATTTTATAGTTACAAGAGTGCAGTGAAAGATCCGAAATCTGTGACACTAACTGGGCGGGCAGTGCGATCAAAGGTGGCCATATGTAAGGGTAACTCACAGAGAGTGGAGTGTTTCTTGTTGCTGCTTTGTTTTGTTTCTCATTTACATTCCACGCTAATCCAGAACTACTCCGACTAAAGATGTAACAATCACCCAGGCTAACAGGAAATAACAGGAAGAGAAACTCTCAACAACAACACAGACTTATTTGAATAAGAGAGTGAATATGCTGATTTATATATTCTTTAAAGTCTTTATATGTGATTTTTCACACTTAAATATAATATAAATCAAGTGTATCCTCTGAAAATAACTGTGAGTCATGACTGTCTACAACGGGTGTAACACCCGAGTCCCACTGTCTGTGATGTTTTCAGAGTTTTCAGAGTCCTATCTTCACTTTGTTTACATCGCCAGGACGGCCGGCTGACTCCTCCCCTCGTGTATAAAAGTTGTTTAATTGAGGGACTAGAGAAAAGAAGAATAACATACTGTACTCACTGCTTAACTGTGTTTCTAGATCACGCTCATTTCAGGTAAATTTACATGCAGTGTGAAGATACCAGCATAATAAAGATCACTAGCATTAGCATGCTAACACAACAATGCAGCATGAAACCAAAACAAGTTGTTTTGGTTTCATGCTGGTGCTCAAGGGCGACATCTACTGGATCAAAAAATCACATATAAAGCCTTTAAGTGATAGACTTGACATCCTGAATATCAGCAAACAAAGATCTGAAAATTCAATTTGAACAACCACAATATATTAGCGTAAAAGCAGTGAACCGGAAAAGGAAGTACAACTGATAATTAAACATTTTAGGACGGTTAGCTTATTTGCGTACCATGCATATTGGTATTCGATTGGTATTAAAATTCAGGCGTTGACAGTAAGTTTCCCTTCACCTTTAAAATGTATTGCTCTGTTTATTGTATTCTCAGAAAGATCAGCTACTTATAATAAGGAAGCTGTTTACATCTTGTAGCTCACCATTGTGCTATCGAACTGTGTTCAAACCAGGATTTATACTATCTTAAAATACTGAGCTGACTAAATGGGCGCTATCTTTAAAAATGGAAATCAATGTTACAGTCTTACTGTGCACCGCTGTTTATTATTAATCTACCATTAAGTCATAAGTTGTTGTTGTAAAGAAAGAGCAAAGTTTAGAAAGAGGACACATTCTGTACAGTGTCAGCACAGGCCTCTAAGATTTCTTAGCACAAACATTTTTTCTCGGACTTCAATAAAATGCAGAACAACAGGATATGAGCAACACTCACACTGTATGCAAGCATGGCCATTGTTATTGTGTACAGAGTTTTAAGTCTCAGCTGTGGCTCAACCCTGAGGCGTTTGAAACGAACACCGAGGAGTTATTGTTTAACTTAAGACAGAGAGGTTTACCAGTCTTGTGTAACACCCTGAGGTTTGTATTGGAAAGGAACACACCTCTTTAAAGGACTATTTATAGTCACTTCTTACTGTAAACTTCAGAATATAAAAAGTCCCACATATACTGCTTTATCTGGTTTGAAACATGGAATTTAAACAATTGGTTTCAAATGTATTCAGCTATAATATGTACACAATTAATGCTGATACTTCTAAACTCACAAAGCAACTGAAAAATCCCTGTCTTTTTTTTTACACCTGTGATTTGACAGCTCAAGCACTTTCAATGTGTTGTTTGGCGTACTCCTGCAATCCATGCGGCCCCTTTTTTTCACATCTCAGTGCATGTTTTGGATTTTCTCGACAGTCTTCAAGTTTCCCCGCAAATGAATCAGGTTTGGACATAGTTTCCAATGCACAATCTGTGAATTGTTAAAAGATTACAGACTGCCTGCTTGTGTGGAGAGAAAAGACCAGTAATGGAAGTATACTGCAACAACTCCTCGGGCAAGTTTTGTTGGATTGCCCCAGTGGATCGGCTTGGGTTTAACAAGGGAGACACATTATAGCAGTTAGTTCATCTGAGGTATAAAAACCAGCATTTTGAAGGGAATTTCCTGACTTAACCATCATTAAATGTCAATTAGGCAAGGATTTAGAAGAGTGGATCCGTTTACGGAAAAAAAAAACAGTCTTACATTTTCTAAATGAGTTCAATAAATTAGGTTTATAGTTGTTATGCTACCAATACCAGAATGTATCGTAAACTCTCCCGATAAAACCTGATATATGATATTGGGTTATCAGCAAATCAATGCACCAATCTAAAACCAAAGACCGATAAAATATGGATGCAATCTCAATGACATCACCCATTGGTTTCTGATGCTGACTTTCAAAGGCCATTGATGATGGTCGCCATATTGGAAATCAGGGCTGAACAATATATCGTTTGAACACAGCAATGTGCAGATGTGCAATAGTCATATCGAAGGACATGCGATGTCAATGAGGCACGTCATGCTGCCACTTTTTTTGTTGTTTGATGCAAACAAAAACAACCAGTTTTCTTGTTTCATGACATATTTACTATGAAAGTCTCTGTGATACTGACCATTGTGCATGTAGAGTCCATGTGTCCATACTGTGGCTTCCCCGGCCTGACGCTTGAGGCCGATGCTCATTTACACAAGGTGGATTTAACATTAAATAATTCCCCCTACCAAGTATCTGCTTGTTATTGTTGTGGACACGATTACATACCGATAAGGACCGTCAACAGAGCGGATGTGCCGCTCATTGTTTACTTTATTAGCTACACCTGAAGCACATGATGGAGACAAAATCTTGTAAATCTCAGGCGACCCAAAACAGTGAGCTTTGGTTTAATCAGAGGTGACTATCACTGTGCTCGTCATGCACACTAAACACAAGTTTGAATGTCGTTGATGACACTGACACAATAAAAAGTCACAAGCTTTATTATTAAGTTTATGAAGAAATGTGTCGCTCTTCCTTTTCTCTCTCTCCACACGTTTGTTTGCGTCAGAGTCGCTGTCAGAGGGCTGGACTCGGTGTGTGATGATAGTAGGAGGGGTTTTAGATTTGAAAATGACTTTAAGACCATAATAATAAAAAGTGTGATTGAGTTTTCAATTGATGTACATAAAATAAACTGCATTTATCAGTTGATTTTTTTTAAATATTGCAAGATATATTGCAGAAAGCAAATATTTTATTGCAAATGGAAATGCCGTCTCATACTAACTTTCTGTCAACATAATAATAGACAAAGAGCTGCAGCCTTAAGTTGTCTGACAAACAGCTACAGCGTGCTGTAATCCTTTATAAAATCAAACCGTATGACTTATAAAAGTATTCAGCCCCCATCCCCCACATATTGTGTATGCGGATAAAGAAATAAGCAGACCTAAGTTGTTTTTTTGTTCCAGCTTGTAAACATGTTTAAATCTGCTGTAAAAACAGTGATTTTTAGAATGGGTGTGTATGTGACTTTTGCAACCAACCTCAAGTGGACACTCAAGGAACTGCAGGTTTTGCACCTGTGCATTGGCTTCATTCTCCAACACAGGAAGTTGCTGCTTGTCTAAAACCAACATTTATTAGCGCCCCAAAAGAGGACTAATTTCTTCCTTACCAAAACAATGGCCTGCACACACACGCTACTACGGTTTAGAGTGCCTAAGAAGACCAGTGCGCTGCTTGCATGTTACATTAGCAAAGCTAGCATAATGTCAGACATCAGTGTGTTCCAAAGCCATCTCTAAAGGATGTCGCTTTTGACACTGGTATAACTGTTTTTTGGAAACAGGAAAGCCGTTAATGTCTTGTGCTCAGCTGATGCTAGTGTTAGCTTAGTTTACGTCCAGGTCTAGATGTCTTTTTTTAATTGACTGGTATTTGAGGAATACTTGGTGCAGGCAATTTTTTTTAAGATATCTGAATCAAAACTATGACTATTGGAATCGGTATTAGGAAGGAAAGAATAGCACCGGATTGTCTTGGCATACAAGGCAAGAAACTGTGTCCTATCATTGAAAATAGGCTTTTAAAAAATCTCCATCCCTCTTGTGTATGAAGAGGAGGGTACCTACAGTGAGAACTGGGTGGGGGTTGTCAGGAGTGGGGGAGACAGAGAGTGTTTGTTGAGGTTGACAGATTAGCCCCAGCCTCTTGGAAAAATACTGATTCTGCTTGGCATAACAGGCAGTACCTTGGGGGGATGCTCGACAGTTGCCCATCCCCATATCCCCGCACCAACTCCCGTCAGTCCCCCCCCCCCACCCCCACTCTTTCTTTTGCTTTCCTGTCCCTACCAACCCCCCTCAATGAATAGATCCTCAAGCACAGGAAACCATCACATCCATCCCGGTGACTGAAAAGCGTGATTTAGACAGTAAGAAGGGATGTCACGCGTTAGGTTCGGGTACAAATGAGTCATCGTGTTTCAAGCTTTTGAACGGTGAAGAGGAGTAATTAATATTACCCCCCTGTGTTTTACAGAGATTTGTCAACATCACTGCGCTTGCTCATTTTCCATGTGACACAGAAAAAATGGCTTAAATTGCCAACTTGTTGATTGAAAGAAATATGATCTAAACTTTATGCAAAAAATAAATGTGAAATCAGCGACAAACACACTTGCTTCATCCTGGATCCATCCCCCCATTTCTCTGCTGGGTTGCTCGTCACATTCCTAAAGAAAGACTTATTTAGGGCCATCCCTCATGCACTGGCTCTACTGGGAGCCACCAACACCCCCCCCCCCCCCCCCTCCACCCCCCCTCCTCCATGCGCACACACCCAAACCCCCCCCTCTCTCTTCACCCTCCGACAACACACAGCCACACGTCCCCGCTGTTCATGAATAATCCAGGCGGGCCGACAGCCCATTGCACTCAGCTTCGTGGGGGGAAGACGCTAGAACAAAAGACAGGCGGCTACACAGAGCGGCAATGGCTGAGCTGGCCTCAGATGAGAAGACAATGGTAACTAGTGTCAGTACAGACAGGGGCAGGAGGCAGAGACTTCAGAGTAAATCACATATCCATGCTCCCTGCTCCCGTCTCTGTCAGTGTTGCCACGCCAAATACCAGAGCTGGGAACCCTGCCTTTTTCGAGCAAAAAGAAGACAGGGAGAGAAGCCATCCTCTCTCATCTCTGCCTGCAGATGTTTGGCTTGGAAAAGAAAGTAGATCCCTTTTAGTGAAGCTATTTTCCTTCACCAAATAGCAGGGTTAAGAACTTCGTTTTAACCCCGTCAAACGATGAGCAGTTCAAACATGCTTCTGGGAGTTAAAGTTGACATTTTTACAAGGACATCACCCACTGTGTCCTTTGTCCTTCTTCAACCGCTGAACCCCCCCCTGCCAAGATTTTCTGTTCCAGTCCAGTTCACACCTTACAACAGCTTGAAAGTATTTGACATCTCCTAACACACACACACACACACACAGGCCTTGGAGTAGCAGATGTGGCCACAGAGGCAGTTATTGTAGCAGTCCTGCTCTCCACGGGGGGGGGGGGGGGGGGGGGCTGCTCTGACAAGGTGCTAAGGATTGCCCCGCGGATGCCATTTGGTGGCTCTGACTGTAAACTGTCCAACGGCTAAACTTTTATTCGAGTCACTACAATGGAGGGCATTACTGCACAGAGCTCTCAGTACTGCCTCTTTAATGTCAATACTAACACTCTGATGATGTAAATGCCTCATTAAGCTCCTTCTGTGATTGATTAATCATCAGATTAAAGGATGCACGTGGTTATAATTTGAGCGCCACATAACGCACACGCAATTTAATGACTGCTTTCCCTAATTCCAAACCGGACAAATGATGGTGATTTCACTGTTAAGTCAGTAGTTATTAATTTACTACCACACTCGGAGTAGAGAAATCCACAGACGCATCACAAATACTGGAAACATAAATATCCAAAGTGCATTTTTGAAAACCCTCCATTGGCATGCACTTGAATATTTAAAAGAACTTTCAAAAACTCTTGGTTGAAGGGCAGAGTCACGAGCGTTATTGAGCTCATTTCATATCATCATTCATTCCTCGCCCTCATCGTCAGAACATAATCAACATGTGAGTCAAATACTATTTTTGGTTTCTGTTCATTCTTTTAAATCCAACAGTTCAGAAATGCACTTCAAACCAATTAGGTGTCAGAATTCTAAAAATCTTTCAACAACAGTTTGGTGAAGTCGTGTGTCAGACATTCTGTCAACTACATGGCCACCAAGTCTTTGACCTGGAAGTCAATGAGCTATTAATATCTGAGCTCTGCTGGCCCCTTTTATAAACCCTTCTTGTGTGTGCTTTATGTCACTCATTAACTATTTTTAGGATTAGGATTGAGACATGAGTTTGTTTTTGTTTGTTCACTGACGTCTGTTGTTTGTTGTCTCCAGAAAATGAACTGATTATTGTCGTGTCTCCGTCGGGGTTACACCATTAGCTAGATATTTGACCCCTCTTCCCTGTATGTCCCCTGTGGGAGTAAGGGGTTTCCTCTGACTAAGAACACACACACACACACACGCACACACAGCGTCATGATCAGAACCAAACCTCCCTATGGAGTTGTCTATGACTCAGTGTCTTATCCACACCTTTTACGTGACTGACAGCAGCTACAGGATTTACAAACCTGTCGGTACAAGAAGCTGAACATAAGCTGTCATCTCATCTGAGCGGGTGCCATAATCATCAAATATGCAATTATTCTTTTAACGGTTATAAGCACAAGTGGATTTTGTCGTTTAAATTAAAGCTGTAAACCTCAGGCTGTTCAAACCACATTTTGTTGGCTAGCAGAGAGATTATTATGAATTGAGCAGGCAACATGATTATTAATATGGTATTCTGTGATGTGTAAAGTAAGGGAGGCATCTCCTTCTCTAAATAACAAGAGTTTTGTTTGTTACCACCACTTTTGCTTTTCCAATCAATCGACTCTGACAAATTAAGTCAAACAATTTACCTTTCTCAAATAAGAAAACATATTTTTCCTTAACAATTGAAAAGTTGAACTTAAAAGGGAAAAAGTCTCCCCGTCTCTTTCTGCCAAATGTCAGTATTTACATTTGAAATATTTGTCATTGGAAAAAAATACTTTCTTCATCTGTAACTTAAAGAGACTTTTTTTGTGCAGTTAGTCAGCACTCTGTCTGTCTAAACACACACTGTTACAAAAGTATCTGGAGTAAGTTCCTTTTAGCAACTCCCTGGGCCTAGAGCTGTCATGTTGGTTAAGCCTTTTCGGCTACTGTTAGCTACACTGGGGGCTTTGTTAATTTCCCTTTTGCTGCATGTTGAAATTTGTTGCTGATGATCAGCAGAACTGACATCCACTATTGCAAAGATTACAATATGTTTGTTTTTTTGTTTTTGTATGGTTTAAAAATGAGATATTACATGGTCATCAGTACGCTTCAGGCAGATTGTGTTACATCCAGTGTCAAGGCAGGTATGCTCTTGTTTCCAGGCTTTTTGCTATGCTAAGCTAATAATATAACTAACTAGCTCTTTTGGCATAACTAATACTTGAATTTCCAAGAGTGTCAAACTAATAGTAATAACTAATAATAAACTAATAGTTTGACACTCTTTTATTCTTTTAGTGCTTTACATGTCCAGGCTTATATTCTAGTGTTAGTGAGACAGGCCTCCTTCAGGAGTCAGCAACTGGAAACTAATGGGTTAAATGACATATGGTTATGAAGCTTGAGAAGGAAGCCGTGAATAAAACGGGGGCGACCTCTGAACAGTCTGACCTGAGTGACATTGATTAGAATTAGAATGTGAAGTGTGCACAGTGGCATGGACGGGGCTGACAGGCAGATCTAATGCATGGCTGGAGGGGGGATCATACTGCTGCCATCGACTGAAAAGAGGGGACTAGTGGTACTATTGCGATGCTAAAATGTGTGAACATGTGCTCTCATCTCACAACATGTTGATGCTTTTGTTTGGCAACACTTGCATTTAACAAAAAAACAAAAACCCATAAGGCAGTTCTTCTGCAGCGCTTAGTTGTAACCTCATTTTAAGGACTTGTTGCTTCTAATTTTGGTCAAGGCGGGCCGGCCACTGCTCCCCTCTCTTAAAGTAATAAGTCCTGAGGACATGGCTTCTGTCTTGTAGCAGCTCACTTGGATGCTTTTTTTTTTGGGTTGATGGTCCTTAATTAGCATAAAAGCCAAGCACAGACATACGCTGGACTCGCAGTCTCATGTGAACACTCACAACATAAATAGGTCAGAATTAATGGTCAGCTGTGTGTTTCAAGTGTCCACGGCCGTGTAGGCTGCTTTGAGTTTTTTGTGTTGACATGGGTGGGCCTGTGCACATGAGGGAAAGCTGGAGGCTGATGGGGGCTGGGTGAATGGCATTCGTTTGGGTTTTAAAAGAGGAGGAGGGGTGTCGAGCAGAGCAGAGGAGAGGAGCCGTTCATTGGCTCTGTGTAAAAAAAAAAAACTGCTTATGGCTTTGCTGCATGACTGGGCATTTGTGACAGCTATAGTCCTGCCTGCCACATCTGCCAGGGACACTGTGCTCTCAGCCGGTCGGCTTATAATCAATCACTCACGAATGATAAGTAAAGAGGCGGCTTCAGGTCTGATTGACCGATGTGTTTTTAATTTGATTCTTAAAGTAAAAGAGCTCTGTGTTAACACAGCGTATGCATATATGTTGATAAAGGAGGGGCTATAACGTTTGGCCTGCTGCTGAATAAAGGATAAACTATCAACATAAGTAGTAAGCTGTTTATTGTCAGCTGCAGGTGGTGCAGAAAAGAGTAGCTGCTGTAAAAAGGGACGTGTAACCTGTCCTCTTAGTGGAAGTAGGTTTTTGGGTCGTTTGATGTAACATGTTACGTCCCCGGCTGAGATAGGACTTCAACCTGCTGGTTTGTTTGTCAGAGAGGAGGCTATCCGCTACACTATTGTTGTGTTTTTTTGCCTTTCAGACAGACTCCCCCCCCCCCCCCTCATGACGGGCTACAGGTCATCCTCACTGACCTGGGAAGTCCCACATAGCCTCTGTGATTGGCTCAAATGGAAGATTATTTAGGGCACATGAAATTGCGTGAGAAAATAAAAGATTGTT